>NW_008359963.1:612184-630318 GCF_000622305.1 Nannospalax galili | reverse complement strand
ATAAACCAATTTATTTTTACTCTTAAGGTCATTTGAGGATCTGTTCCTCAGGGGTCACATGGGCTTGGGAGGAGCCCCTGGCTCCTTTCTTTTACCCGTTCCACCTATGTGAAGATAAGTCAAAGGTCCTTCTCTACCATGGCTGGCTTTGCTTGGAAGCATGGAAGAATGATTCCTCTGTGTTGACCCACCTCTTTGTAGACTGGACACTGGTTCAAGTCCATCTCATGGGAGTCTCTTCAGCCTCCTTGATCAAGGTCAGTAGTTAAGAGCACTGGCTGCTCTTGCAGAGGACCCAGGTTTGATTCCCAGCACCCATATGGTGACTAACAACCATTTGTAATTCCAGTTCCAGGGGATCCAACACCCTCTTTGGACCTCCATAGTCATAGCATGACATGGGTGCTCTTACATGCATGCAAGCAGTACACTCATACACATAAAGAAATAATAAAAAATATTTTTTAAAAAACGCCTTGTGTGGCCTCAGAGGTAAGGCCCTGCTAACAGGCTATGGAAACCATTACAGTACAGTACAGTGGGTTTAGATGTAGCTGTGTATGTGGCAGCCATCTATCACCTCGAGAGGGGATTCCCTAGAAGGTATGTGAGGCAAGGGTACCAGAGTGGGCATCATCCTTCCAGCTTGAGTAGAAAGAATGATGTGCCTGACCAAAGACAATGGAGTCAAGACAGAGGGAGAACACTCAGAAGCCCCTCTGGGGCCAGTTTCCTATGACATTCCCTCTGGCTGGCTGGCCAGCCATCTCTGTCCATATACACCCACATCCATCCATTCTCAGTTTCCAGGTCTTCGATGGATTTGTTGCGATTTTAACTACATACTCTCTGTCACCTGACATTTGGTGTCACACATCTTTTATTCACTTCCTTTCTTTGGCTTTCAATCCCCACCCCTTTTCTTTCCTCAGAAATTGTAAACATTTTATCTAGTTGGATAGAAAGACTTAGCTTTTGAAACCCAGCAGAACTAAAACAAGCTTTTTCTAACAATGATTACCTTCAAGTTTAGAACTCTATTATTATCAACCAAAGGTAGAATCTTCCTAATTATGCTTTCTTTAATAAAAGAAATTAATTTCATACACATTTTTTCCTCAAAGTAGAACAGAAAATTATCCCATGTAAGCAGTGATGTTAAAAATGTGATTTCCCCTGACTAGGTAGGAACTCTGAACATTTCTCATGACCTCTCAGTTCAGCTCCCTGCACGGTTCTCAGTTGTACAACCTCAGGGTCTACCTGCTATGCTATTCTGGAGGAAATTCTCCGTGATTCTTCTCAACTCACATGTGAATTCTCTCTATCCTCTCCATTCAAAAAACATACTGAGTTAACCTTTGCTCTTATTATCAGAGTACAGAATAAAAACTTTTTTAAAACAAGTAGCAGACAGAAGGGGCTGGGTGGGGATATAGTTTAGTGGTAGAGTGCTTGCCTAGCATGTAAAAGGTCCTGGCTTTGGTTCCTAGTACTGCAAAAATAAAGAAAATAAGCAACAACAAAAGTATACGCGTGGCATGTTATATCAGAAGTAAAATGTATATAGAATATTAACTTATGGGATATGGGAGGGAAGGAGGCAGGAAGAGATTGACTGAGCTTGGAGCCAAGCCATGTTACTTTTATTAGCTGGACAAATGTAGGGAACATTTCTGGCCAGACCAGGTAATGTCAGAGTCACATTTCTGGCATGGTAGAAAAGGTTAACAGTCTGAGTCCCTTTCTGTACCAGGTTTATTCTATTGAGTAGAGAAAAATAAATGAAAGAATTTTGAGGCTTTGAATTAGGAAACTGAAACACTCTGTCAAGCCACAGTCTGGACCTCAAGAATGAATCCATCCTCTTTATAGCAATCCACACTCATTAGATGTGAATCAAACCATTAAATCACTAAGCACTTTACTTAATCACTGCTGAAGAACGGGGAAAAAACAAATTGAAAAAGCAAGTGCCCTCTTACCTCCATTGCTCATCTCCTGGAGTAGTTTCTAAATCTCAGTACCTAGTGTCTACTGCATATAATGGCATTTTAATGGCTCTTCATTCATACAGTTTTGTTTAGAATAGTGGGAATCAGTCAAGGTTCAGGCATGCTGGTTCTGTAATGAGGTAAGGTTCCACGGGGGCTCTGGAGGAAGTGAGGGGCTGAGCATTTCTCCAGGGCCAACAAGAGAGTCAAGTCTCCTGCTTGCAACCCAGTATCTTCTACTGATTGACTCATTTAGCACTGCTTGCTATGACACTGAACAGAGGAAATAATGATGTCCTGAGTTGACACCTACTCTGGGAGATGAAGGATGAGGGGCTGGTGACAAACAGAGCAAGCGGAAGCCCCTGTGGCCACAGTCCCCATCCATATGCTGCTGGTTTTCATCGGCTCATTTAATCTTACTTCAACAAATAGTTACTGAGGGCTTATTGAAAGATATACTACATCAAGAGGAGGCTGAGGAAAGAAAGGGATGGGGGGGGGACACTACCTCCAGGGAACAGATGATCCAAGACAGAGAGATAAAAAGAATGTTCCAGATGATGGCTGCTACAGTGTAGATCTTAAATGTCTACTATGTGTTAAAGCTTGGGCCCTAGCTTGAGATGCTGCTGGGGGTGGTCCCTAGCTAGAGATGCTTCTTGAGAGTTTTTGAGTGGTGAGGTCTAATGGGAGGTCTTTAGGTCACTGAGGGTGTACCCTCAAGGGGAATCACAGGACTTTGGTCTCTTCCTCTTTTCATTTCCTTTTACAGTCAACCATAGAGTGAACATGTACTTCATCATGAACTCCCATTGTGATATACTGGGCTGGCCCAGGCCCAAAGAAACAGAGTCAATCATCACGAACTGAAACGTCTAAGACTGTGAACCAAAACAAACCTTTCCTCTTTTTAAGTAAATTTGTCTTGGGTATTTGCTACAGTAATAGAAAGCTGATGAATGTAGTAAAGAAAGGAGATACCAAGATGCGTGCAGACAGAAGATCAACGAATTCAAAGTAAAGACAGTAAGAAAGGGGAGAGACTTCTTCAAGAAAATGAATTGAAAGAATAGCCAATGTGTTTTGAATATTCAGTGATCTATACAAGTGGGAGAGAGTTTTGGGACAAGTTGGTAATAAATACCTTTTAAAAACAAGCAAAACAAAGACAGTTATTAACAAATAAAAACTATGCCACAAAGGGAATATAAATAGCTCAGATGAGAACATGATACTCATGGTCAGAAACCTGGGCATGGATCAGATCAGAACTGCCATAGAAGTGTACTAAGATGCTATACAGAGGGAGGAATTGACAAAGTCTTGAATTCTCATCTCCCCTCAAAAGAAGTCAACAGATCATACCTGAAACTGAGCCAAATTTGGCATTTTTAAAAAATGGAGCTAAACACTCTCTTGCCAGAAAAAATAAGTTGGAGGAGCTAAAAATGGTTGGTTTGGGACTATGGGAAATGAAGAGAGGAGATAGCGGAAGAAACATGTTTTTTTAGCAAGCTGCATGGAACTATCTGACTTTCTGAA
The DNA here is from genome assembly GCF_000622305.1 of Nannospalax galili. Classification (NCBI taxonomy): domain Eukaryota; kingdom Metazoa; phylum Chordata; class Mammalia; order Rodentia; family Spalacidae; genus Nannospalax; species Nannospalax galili. Next base: position 626,779 of record NW_008359963.1, on the reverse strand, counting down.
TTTTTATGCATATATAACATGGATAAAAATAAAGTGTTAGGCAAACAAAAGCGGCCTTATGGATTTCAGTGTTGTTTTTAAGTCATGTTGCTAGATAAATTACAGAAATTCCAGCTGAATTCAAACATCAGGTCTGCATTTTGGCATGTGTGCATGTGTGCCAGACATGGAACCCAGGGTCCCACACCTGCTAAGCAAGTACTGTACTACTGAGCCATACCCCATGCAGCTGGACCTTGAATTTAACATAAACATCAAATAATTTTTAAGCAAGTTATGCTCCAAACATTGCATGGTCTGTGTTTTTACTAACAAAAATTTAACTAGTGTTGTATATTTTTATGACACCTGTAATCACAGGGATACATGTTACTAGATATTTTGTTCAATATATTACAGAGGCCACTTTATAAACAGTGGAATAAATTTCTTAAAGTCTTAGTTCTAGAATGAAGTATGTTATCTCTTGAACAATGAATTTTTCCTCCTTATAAACACTATGCTCCATGTAGAGAAATTCATCTAAATAAAGAACTGTCATTCTAATGATGTCTACCCCTGGTCTACATCTGACGGTGCCACTACAAATGTGGTCATCCTAAGACAGTGAAGAAAATGGCTACATAAGCCAAATGCTTTTGGCATGGTAGCACATGCCTTTAATCCCAGCACTTGGGAGGCAGAGGCAGGCTCTGTGAGTTCAAGGCCAGCCTGGTCTACATAGTGAGTTCCATGACAGCTGGGACTACAGGGAGACCCTGTCTCAAAAAGACAAAAAAAAAAAAAAAAAAAAAAAAAAAAAAAAAAAAAAAACTTAAAACAAAGTAAAGAACGACCAACAAGCAAAACCCTCTGGTTTGCCAAGCCAACCCAATTTTGGCAGTCTCAGAAAAAATTACAGAGGCCACTAGGTAGTCGGTGGTCCCAGGGAACCAAGGGTAGAGTAAATGTCTTTCAGGCAGCACAGAAATGTGTCTGGGAATAAGGCCTTTCTCTTCCATTCTCAAGACAAGCATCAGTCATGACACCCAGGCTGGCCACTCATTAAGATGCTGAATTTTGCCTTTCCTCCCTGTGGGAAGAGATTGTCTGTCATCAAAGAGGTGATATGCTCAGCTTCTGGAGAAGGGAATAAATTATCCTTTACTTGACACCCCTTGCCAGCTTGTTAGCATCAGTGACAAGTGCTCAAAAGCATGACAGCAAGAGAGGTGGAAATCTAAGGTGCCAAAAAAAAAAAAAAAAAACAGAAAACAAAAAAATGATTTGCCGCTTCCAAGCTGACATTGGAAAGATTCTGATTTCAAGCAATTAGGATCCATTTTGTATGGAAGGCCTCTACCTCACTCAGTTCCCACACGGCAAAGCAGAAGGGAAGTGTGCTGCTTGTGCATCATTTATAGCTATCCTTCTGCTCCAGCTACATCTAGTTGTAAATGACATCAAGAACAGTGTTAGGGCTGGAGAGATGGCTCAGCGGTTAAGAACACTGGTTGTTCTTGCAGAAGACCCGGGTTCAAATCCCAGCACCGACATGGCAGCTAACAACTGTCCGTAACTCCAGTCCCAGGGGACCCAACGCCTCTTCTGACCTCCACGGGCATTGCACGACACGGGTGCACTTACCTACATGCACACAATACATGCATACACATAAAATTTTAAAAAAATAATAAAATTTTTAAAAAAGAAGAGTGTTGGCCCAACAGGTGTTGCTGAGAAGCTCCTTAGGTCAGAGGGCACAGGGGAGGGGTTGGGGGCCCTTTCTGGGGTGAAAAGGGCCCGACACCAAAAGTCTGGCTGGGTCACGCTGGGTGAGTAGCCTCCTCAAGCCTTTATTTCCTCATCTGCAAAATGAGTATGAGTAATCCATCTTCCTCCCAAATGGCATACAGCCAAGACGGACAGACCATTCTGAAACTGAAAACTCAACTGCCTGAGCTTGACAACCTCTGTGCTCAGCCATCCTGTCATATTGCCCTTCAGCCCCACTGAGGTTAGCTGGATGATCAAGTCTGAACTCTGGACCAAAGATAATGGGTGTGACAATGTCTGTTACAAAGGGACTGTGAGTTCCATGGCATGATGGCAAGTGTCCGAGAGGGAGGAGCCCAATACTAGAATTACCAATGGGGCTGCTGGTCAGGGTACCAGGAAATATGTGCACCGGTGAGCATTTCCTCTCTGCATCAGTGACTTGTTCACAGGATCCAGGAAGAACTTACAGATTTAGGAAGTCTCACAGAGCTCTTGGTCCAACCTTTCCAAGGCACCTAGTGGGAGGTAGTGTTGAGAAGGTAATGACTGAACAGAGTTGGGGATGAGTGTTTTATTCTTACGCACCTCCCTGAGGCAGAGTAGACAGAAGGAGAGGCTTACTTTCAGATCCCAGTGGTTACTCAGTCCTACCTTACAGTCTTGTGGCAATATGATCACCTCAGGCCCATTTCTTTGGAGTGAAATACAACAACTTAAGGTAAAAATGAGAATTTGCTGACTTTCTACCCATTCCCTTTTTTTCTTTATTAAGATCACCAATCCTTTCTGTTTTTAAATCACACTTTTACTTATTTGTTTTGTGTGTGAATATGTATGTTCACACATATGTAGTGGTCAGACAACAACTTGCAGGAGTCCATTCTCTTTTTCCATCATGTGGGTTCCAGGGATCAAACCCAGGTTATCAATCTTTGGAGCAGGTACCTTTACTCACTGAGCCATCTCACTGGCTCAGGATCACCAATCTTTAGCTGTGCACGTGCAAACCCATCTTTTCTTTACCATATGGCGGGAATGTGCTAGCCAACTATGGCTGGAACATGCTGGCCAATTAGCAGGAGTCAGAAGTACCATATAGCAACTTCTAGGCAATCTCCTTAAAAGACAAGACATGGGACCTTTGTTACTTTCTTGCATTCTCATGGGGTAGGTAGGCATGATGGTAGAACAGCTGGACAGAAGCCTGGGAGCCTGAGTCCCTGAAGCTATGAATGGCCTTGCTTGCTCTGGATTATCCTTCAGGACTCCATTTTTTAAAAATGTGTCTGTGTGTATGTGCAGGCATAGAGGCCAGAGGCGACACCAGCTCTCTTCCTCTATTGACCTCTACCTTTTTTTTTTGAGACAGGGCCTCTCACTGAACTTGAAGCTGGCCTTTTCAGCTAGACTGGCTAGACAGCAAGCTTCCAGAATCTGCCTGTCTCCACACCACCCTTCCCCCTGACACCCCAGCACTAGGGTTACAGGTGTGTGCTGCTGTACCCGGCTTTTACGTGGGTTCAGGAGATACACTGGATCCTCATGCTTTCATAGCAAGCACTTTGTGCACTGAGCTACTTTCCTATCGCAGGACTTTTTAAATGAAAGACTTACACCACCTTTTTCAAGCCATGTTTGCTTATCTATATATCTTCATAATTTGAACCTCACGCTAAGAAACACATCCTCTAAATAAGAATAATCAGAATAATTAGAAAGAAGTATTAGAGTAACCCAAGGCCAACGGAAAGGACTCAGGGTGGCTGTGGGACCAGCTATTTTCATTCTAGACTACCAGGAAAGAACATTTTTATTTTTTGAATGCCCATTCAGAACACTAGACAAAATCATCCTTTCTTTCTATTTTAGTTCTAAAATAGGCTTGTTATCTGCCTGGAGATGGACAGTTTCCCAATTTTCTTTTAATCCTTGTAATTACCTCAGCACGAAAGACTTCTTATATGTTTAAAGGACTTTTCTGAATTCTCTCTCTCCGTGCTCCATTTAACATCCACAGCATCCTGTACTGTCTGTCCCTCATGGCCTGGACAGCTGCTCTGAGGAAAGGAGCCCTGTGCACCTGTGCCTTGCTCAGCCCATATCCTGACTCGCTAAAGTTCAGGACTCAGCACGTTCTCTGTAGCTATCCACAACCAATCATTGGTGCATAATGGTCTCACAGCCAGACAAATCTGCTTGCCTTGTCATGCCAAGGCATCGTTCTGTTTATTTGGGCTGTTTTTCACAGCTGGCATCTGCTAAAGCCAGTCTCCAACAGATGATTTAGAACAATTATCCCAGTTATGGTTTATTAGTCCATGTCTCACATCCTAAATCTCCAGGAAATCAAGGCAAGCCCGTAGGAAGTAGAGCTATTACCCAACTTGGGCCTTGTATTTTCTTACGTTTGGAGTTTATAGGGATAGTGACTGCAGAAAGCTTATGACTTCTCATCTTAAACACATTGGGTACAGGCTGAGTCACTATTTAGAGCTGTAGGATGAAGGATATGACTACTGTGTTTTTCAAACTCTCTGATGATAAGAATCATTTAATTAGCCCCAAGTCCCTCTTTCCTTCCTAGAACCCCCAAAACAGAATTTCATGGGTGTAGCCTGAATAATTGTACCTGGGAGAATCCTGGCGGCAGCTAGGGAACTGCTGATCTAGATCTCTGTGAGGACATAACAGCCTTGCTGAGGGAGCCAATAGGGAGAGTGGCTATGAAGACAGACCCCTACTACCTATGGTCCTGGACAAGTATTTTTACTTCTTAGAGTCTCAATTTCCTCATCTGTAAAATTGAGATAATAGGTTTCACATTTCCAGTCCTAAATGAAGACTGTAAATATGTTCAGCATTTCTAAGCAACATTATAGTGATGCCTGAATAAAGAAACAGCCTCTTAGGCATATACTAATTTGGTCAGAGGGACATGAAGGACAGCTTTTGCTCCTTGCCCTCCTAGGTCGACTAAGTTCCAGGGGACTATGAGCATCTCTCAAAATGTCCTGTAACTGTGGTGAGTCACCTGTCCTCTTGATCAAGGAGGCCGTGGAGACTCCACCAAATGGACTTGAACCAGTGTCCAGTCTACAAAGAGGAAGGTCAACACAGAGGAAACATTTCCTCCATGCTTCCAAGTGAAGCCATCCACAGTCAAGCAGGACCTTTGACTTATCTTCACATAGGCAGAACTAGTAAAAAAAAAAAAAGGAGCCAAGGGCTCCTCCCAAGCCCATGTGACCCCTGAGGAACAGATCCTCAAATGACCTTAAGAGTAAAAATAAATTGCTTTATCTGGGCCAACTGTATGATCTTAAACACCCAAAAGGAAAGTATAACCAAAGATTAAAGGGATGAATATAATACTTTAAGAGTCCATGTGTATAGCTAAAGGCTACATAACAAGAAACAATGCCAGACAGGAGATACCTTCCTTTGAGTTGTTGGCCAGGGTGGCCCAAGAGACTCCCAGCATAGAACTGGGAAAATGAACAATAGACCCCAATCTTATTTAAAGGAATGCTAGCTAAGATTGGCAACTGATTGCTGCTAAATGAGGAAGAGCTGATCTTCCTGAAACAAGGGACTCTAGATAGGCTGACTAGACTCAGTGGATCGACTTGCACTGGAGAACAGCTGGGGGCACTCACAACACAGTGGACAGCAACATGGATGACAGAGTATATGAGCTCCAATGGGTGGGGAGGCTATGGGAGGGTACCATTTGCGATGTGAGTATATAGACGAATAAGATTGTTTGGGATGTTATGTATGAAGTACAAAAAAAACAACAAATAAAAAAATGAGTTATATTTAAGGAAGAAGCAAAAAAAATTTGCTTCATGTTAATTAGTAGAGGTGAAAAACATTACCATTGAAATCTACCTGATGACTTTATATCCATGCTCAGGTGCCAAGGATCCTTGACTGTAACTGATTGTGACTAGTAATAATCAGATACATAGAGACTAGAAATGCATGTGCAAACATCTAAGTGTTAGTAGCATTAAAAATGAGTTTTTCTGTATGAAACAGTATATTTTTTAAAAGGAAATGGAGATCTTTTTTAAAGGTTAAAACCTCATTCAATTCTTTGTCTTACAGGGTTTATACTGAGTTCAACATTGTATAACTATATAGTGGTGATCTTTTTTAAAGGTTAAAATCTCATTCAATTTTATGTCTTATAGGGTTTATACTGAGTTCAATAATATATAACTGTATTAATTCAATTGTGAGCCTAAAAATTTAACAGCCAATTTTGAAAGAGATGCATCTTTGCTCTGGAAATTGTTGTTGAATATGTTAATGATGTAATGAAATGCTTCTTCTAATCATGTGGTTATTAAATAATTTTTTAAAAGATATTTAGATGCAAAGTTAAAAAAAGAAAAGAAACCACCTCTTAGCATTCATTTTAAGGCCAAGAGTGGACATGAACTGCCAGTACCCATTCCGTCACCTGTTTCATGGAACTGTGCTCTTGAGCCAAGCTTCCTCATTCTGTTATTGAAACAGTACCTCCAGCATGAATTGGGGAAGTAGAAGCTAGGATCCACTCTGATCAGAAACTCTAGGATGAGGCAATTTCAGAGTTACTTCTCAATTCTTCTCACTGTTTTCAATGAGAAAAAGATGCTGCTTCCAGCACTCCGAGATGTTAATCATGCACAACCACATTCATTCATTATTTTGGATGGAGAATAAAGTAGGGGTCCTGGAGTATTAAGATCAGGAGCCCAGGTCATAAGAGGAACACATGGCTCAGTGAGCTTGTTTCATTATAAACTAACATTTTTTGGTAGCAAGGTTAGGTAAAAGTCCAGATAAGTCATTCCTACAAATATGATATGTGGAAGACACTGGTATTTAACATGAGCTTGGCCAGTGGCAGCTACCAGCATTATCATTATGACAATGGTTTTTATGAACCCAAGGGGGTCTAATTTCTATTCAAGAATGGAAACTTCGAATCACACACAAGAGACTACATTTCCCTTAACGTCTGCAGCATCAGGAGCTGGGTCTGCAGAAAAAGCCCTCTCTGTGTAGTGAAGTCCAGACTTGGGAATCAGGGCTCAGTATGTTGGAGAACTCTAGAAGCCAGGCAGGTCTGTTTTTTCCATCCTCCTCCCCCATAGTCACAACACAATAAAGAACTAAGAGTAGGTGGGAAGGGTTCATGGTGACACCAACTGAGAATCTCCAAAATTCTAAGCACACTATGAACATTATATCATTTAATCTTCAGAGCTGCCCTATAAAATAAGTGTCAGTCTACTCATTTGATAGATAAGAAAACAGGCATATTTATCAGCAAGCAAATACATTTCTCTTCTTTTCCAATGTTTAGTTTTATTTTATTTTTGTGCATTTAATACATCTTAACCATATTTAGGCCCCCTCCCCTATCTACACTCTCCTCCCCCCATAACTTGCCCACAAGGGTTTCATGCACTCTGCTATATATGTTAAGGCCTATTGTGTCAAGTTTGTATACCTAGATGTCCCTCAGTGCAAGTTCATCCACTGGAGTCTAATCAGTCTATCTAGCATCACTCTAAAGAAGATCAGCATTCCCTTACCAAGCAGTGACCACCTGGCAATAATTCCTCAGCTAAGATTGGGGCCTGCTGTCCATTTCCCCAGTTTTGTGCTGGATTTATGTCTGATTTCATTTGCATGGGTCTTATGCATGCTGTCACCATTGCTGTAAGTTCATAGGAGCAAGTTACCAGAGGTCTGGGAGATCAGGGGATACATTTCAAGACAGCCCAATAGATGTATGCAACTAAAGATGGTATAAACTCTGTGTATACAGTTTTTTTTTAAAACCTATGATAAAGTTTAAATTAAATTAGGGCTAGTAAGAGATTAATATTAAAATAGAATAACTATAACCATAGCAATGCAAGATTTATTGATGATTCTCTACTTCAAGACACCATGATGTAAACTGTTTTACCAAGCCATTTCAGCTACAGTAGACAGAAACCTCTAAAACTATGAGGGAAAATAAATTCTTCCTGCCCATTAAGTAGTTTGTGTCTGGTATTCTGTCACAGCGGTGAGAAAACAAACACAGTCTCCCATCCAGCAAGCCTCCCTACTCTTCATTACTTTTTTTGCTTGATTTTTTAATGTGTCTGGGATTTTCTTTCTGTCTCACTAAAACACGAACTCCATGAACATGGGAACCTGATCAACTTTATTTTTCCTGCATCCATAATAGTGTAAGAAATAATTCTTTGGCAACTCTACCAAAAACATGTCTAAGGCGCTGTATTGGGTTCTAGAGTTACTGACAGTCCCCAGCTTTCAAGAAGTTGGCAATTCTGTCATCAGGACACAGTATCAGTATAATGTGATCATTGGAACCAAGCAGGCACTGAGGATGCACATACATCTTAAGAGACTGTGCCTTGAAGGCAGTAGAGTTGATGGCAAGTCTGTGCCTAAGCAGGGCATGACTTGACTTCTCCGGTTCTCCAGAGATCTCATTCCCTTTCCCCTGGCCTTCCACCCACCACAGTCAGTCTCTCCCAAGCCCTGTACTTCGCATATACAAAGGCAGTTTTCTGGGTGCCTCCATTCTCATCAGCAACAGACACTGGAAACTCGAGTCTCAAATAACCCACCCCCAGTCACGGATGCTCTCTTCTTTCCTCCAGACCTGCCCACGGCACCATAGAGTCCTGGCTAAGGAGACCTCTGCGGTCTTCCACCTGCAATTGTCTGGAGAGCCCATCCATCCACTGGACCCAACCCAGTGCAAGGGTGAAGGGCGGGTTGCCGAGGCTAGGCCAACTAGAGATGGTGCTGGGAACTCAGGTGCGGAGCAGGTAAAGGAAGGTTGTGAGAGTCCAGAAGAGAGCGCTGACCCCTCGGGTAGGGACTGGGAGGGGCAGAGCCCTGGTCCCCAGGACAGGACTTGGACCTAGGAGCCCTGGGCTCCCTGTGAGTCCCAGAGAGCCCGCCAGTCTCAGGCTGGACATCCGCGGCCTGCTGCTGCTCAGGGCTGTGGTTCCCATGCAGAGTGCCACCTCCTGGCCAGCTGGGCACAGCCACGTCCCCTTGACCACCGGAGGGAGAAACCACGGGAACTTCCGCTCTGGGACGCTGTGCCCTGGAGTGACGCCTGCCACCAGCGCTTGCTCCCGGGCAGTCACCCTCTCTGACCTGCACAGATCTACCTTCGTGGGTGCTTGGATTTGGGGAGCATGTTTGCCCTGAGCCCCGGAACTTCCCCTCCGCCCACACCTTATCTTACTATTCTAAATACATATTTCAAGCCAGGCTTGCTAACGAGGTTGGAGAAAAGGGTGAAAAGGAAGACGGTGCTGGCTCTGGAGGAGCTGACTCGGCAAATAGAAGAAACGCACAGCCGGCGGGAAGGGCTGCTGGAGGACGGCTGGCAGCTGCTGGAGGAGAAATCCCGCGTTCAGGCTGAAAACCAGCTTTTCATGGAACACCTGTGCAGGAGGAACGCGCAGTGTAGACAGAGACAGGAGGAGCTGTGGCAGCGGCGTTTCCAAGAATGTGAAGAGATGCAACAGAGGAGACAGGAATTAGCCGCCAGATACAGCCAGGGAAGGGCAGACCTTCAAGCCCAGCTCTCCCGGGGCGGAAAGACCCTGTCCGAGTTGAAGCAGCGGTTGCAGACACTGAAGCCCGTTTACATCGTAAAGGAGAGGCAGGACAAGAAAATGCAGGCCTTAGAGAAGGAGAAAGAGAAAATCCGAGGTGAGACCGCTGCCAAGGACCAGGAGGCACACTTGCAGTTCCTGCGAGAGAAGGCTCTGATGGAGGAACAACTGGAAGACTTACACAGCATGGAGCTGGGGCGGGTCGACACCAGGGAGCTTACTGGGAAGTACCAGGCCTTGGCGCGGGCAGCCAAGCAGGCTCACTTTGAGTTCTGCAGTGGCCTCCACAGGGAGAACCAGCAGCTACGGAAGGAATTGCAGCAACTGAGTCAGGAATACCACAAGCTGGAGGCTGCAAGAAGCCATCTGGAAAAGCAGCAGCAGCGGTTGAAGGAGAAGCAGTGGTATCTAGAAGCCTTGAGCAGAGGGAGGCAACGGTTGCAGGCAGAACGGGAACGGGAGAGTCGACTTGACGGCAATCCGTGCTCCAGAGAACAGCATGCCTCAAAGATCATGCTGAGCACCAAACCAAGAATGAACCCAAAGGAATAGCTACAGTTACTGATTAAATAAATCGGAGTACTGGCAATAGTCTACAGTCCAACAACCGGAAAAGTGCCCCTCAAGGAGAATGGATGGAATGTGTTTCCTTGAAGGAGCGTTACTGAGATGTGGGGTTATGCTCCTGGCCTGGGACCTGCGTTTTGACGAATCACTGTCTGCCCCAGTTGAGGACTCCAGAGGTTTAGAACATTCGGGAAACTTTTAAAAGAGTTTCGCCACCCCTTTTTATAGTAGCATTTGAAATTTTCAAATTACCTAGTTATAGTATATATTTTAGTTCTACCATACTTGTTTTTTCTTAACGTGTACTTCGGATTCCACCAAGTGCCTTCTGTAATTAGTATGGCCTTTTGCTATAACTGGGAATCATATTTTAAATTACAGGTGTTTGTTTAAAATGGTTGTATTTTTTGCATTTGTGATAGGCCAAAGCTGGACTGGTCATTTGTTGAACTTCAGGCCCCTCTCAGAGAGAACGGTCTTGTATTTTGACAATGCCTCTGTATGGGAAAATGCTTTGTGTTTCTCAGAAATTATTGGAAATGATTATTTCAACATAATTTTTCAGAATTTTTTTTTTTTTTTTTTAGTCTTTTTGAAACAGGGTCTCCCTGTAGCCCCAGCTGGCCTGGAACTCACTATGTAGACCAGGCTGGCCTTGAACTCACAGAGCTCCACCTGCCTCTGCCTCCCAAGTGCTGGGAATACAGGCATGCGCTTATGTAAAGTAAATTCATTTAAGATTGAATTAAAAGAAGAATTTCTTTTCAATGTGCCTTTAACTTTTCTTTGTAATTTTAATTTTTATGTGTATGAGTATATTTGCACCCGTGTCATGCAGTGCCCATGGAGGACAGAAGAGGGTATTGAGTCCCCTGGAACTGGAGTTACAGACAGTTGTTAGCCGCTATGTGGGTACTGGGAATTGAACCTGAGTCCTTTGTAAGAGCAGCCAGTTCTCCTAACCACTGAGTCATCTCTCCAGCCCCTGCCTTTAACTTCTAACTTTTAATATTCCTGATGAAATATGTTCAGCTCCACTAAACAGTGTGTTTTAAAAAAACAAAAAGATTGTACTTTCAGGGAATCATTTCTATAGTTCATTGCTAGAGATGTTTCTCAGACTGTGTAGGGTTCCAGAAACCATAAGGAAGAGATGAAACATTCTCTCCTGAGCATGAAACCAGCTCTTGGAGTTGCTTTGCCGCAACTTCCGCTTGCCATTGATGATGGTTCTTCTCTTCCTTTGGGAGACTGGAGGGACAGGATGCAGCCTGAGTGGATTTTGCTATGAACCCAGGTATGGTGGCAGACATCTTTAATCCTACCACTTGGGAGGCAGAAGCAGGTGAATATCTGTGAGCTCAAGGCCAACTGGGTCTATATAACAACTTCCAGGCCAGCTGGGACTATGGGGAGATCCTGTCTCAAAAACAAAACAAATACCAAAAACAAAACAAAAAATCCCCAAACCCTACATATGATTATCCCCCCTCCAAGGTTTATAAATGTAATAGAGAAAAAGACTACATCTCTCAATATTCTATACTATAATCATGATGAAATCCTATGAGAAAACATCTGTGTGATGAGATGAAGTAAAACAAATGATGTCGGCATGGTGACATAGAGACAGGCCACTACATCAGGTGTGCTTAAACACAAAGGCTGTAATATGACAACAGTCCGTCTGATAATCTACACAACTTTTAAGTGGCTAATGGGCTGGTAGTGTATACAATACTGATTGATACACTGGACAAATGGATGATTTGTGATTTTTCATGATGCCAGTACTCATGATTTTTCTATGTTACTCAGACACACAAAACATATGAATTACTTGTTTCTGAAATTTTCCATTTGATTTTGGACCAAAGTTAAGTACCAGTAACTGAAAAAGTAGAAAGGGAACCCATGGGTAAGGGGTTCTATGCAGTACTAATCCAGACTCATCACTATACCATGCTGTTTCTAAAGGAGACAAGACGTCCACAAACCAAAGACCTTTATAAAGGCAGTCCTGTAAGTGCTTTAGATTTTTTTTCTCACAAAATAAGCATTATGAGCTCACTCAAGGTCATAGCCAACTGTAGGTTTCTTTTTCTTTGTGCCTTGAGCCAGGGATACCATTTCTGTGTTGTCTAACCCATGGGTGAGATAACTTGATAGGCTATTGAGAGGTTGCTTTTGGCCTCTGGAGCAGAAATAGGCAAGCTTTTTCTTAAAGGCCTGGAGGATAAATACATGAGTTTTCGTGCTTCATGTGGTTTCTTTGGAAAAACCAGTTCTGCCCTCACAGGGTGAAACAGCCACAAGAAACATAAAAGAGTGGGCAGCTGTGTTGCAGTAAGCTTTTATTTACAGGAACTGCCACAATTTTCAAATCTCTGCTCTAGAAGAAGAGTGTTTTCTTTCCCATTTGTTTTCTCATTTCTTTTCTGCACCATCAAAGCATACATGTGATGGCTGTGAATATATAACCATGCAAGCCAGATGTTTGCTAAAAGACTAAAGGGAAGCCACACCTGGCAACAAGTCTGTGTGCTCCCTGGTCTCTTGGGGAATGAAGGTACTCTACTACTATGGTTTATGTATGGATCCATACCACATCATGCCAAACGGATCCTAACCCGTCTTCCCTAATTGTACACACATGCAATACACATATAATCCTACCAATTATATAGAAATGTATAAGGCAGACATCCTCTAAGAAAAATGGATCCTGGGCTTATACTGAAATAATTCAAGTGACTTCATATTAAATACATGGTTTTCATTCTCAGAATTCCTTTGGCCTCTTGCTCTTTAAGTTCTAGTTTCCTGTATTGCTTGGCTCTTATCTTTTAGAAACTTCTAGCACTTTCTTAGGCAGAGCAATTGAGCCCTTGTCTCAACCCATCCCTGTGTACCAGTGTATTGCCTGCACGTATGTGAGTGCACCCGTGTCATGCAGTGCCGCGGAGGTCAGAAGAGGCCTTCAGATTCCCCTGGAACTGGAGTTAAGGACAGTTTCATAGTCGCCATGTAGGTACTGGGAATTGAACCCGGCTCCTCTGCAAGAGCAGCCAGTGCTCTTAACAGCTGAGCCATCTCTCCAGCCCCTGATATGCATCTTTTTAATAAGATGTATGACCTCAAAAGCAACTTTGTGGTTTTAGTTTCAAATAACATCTTTCCTCCATGACATAATTGAAAATCTACTTGTTAATATTTTTGGGTTTTGAGCAACAGAAGTAAGCTCTAATATAAACAGGAAGAAAACATTATTGGAAATAAGGAAGGCCAAGGCTTGAGCAACTGTTTCAGAAAAGCGGAAATGATGGCAGTAACAAGAAAGTCAGCAACAGGAGTGATATCTGTTTTCCAAAGATCCCGCCCTTGTGTGTGGTACCCATGGCCTTCCATCCTGGTGTGTGTGTGTCCTAAAGCAGATGCTAGAAGAGAGAGAGCACAGCCCAGAGTGCTGACAAGAACAACTCCACCAGACCCATGTACATTTGTTGAGCAATTTCCCTAAATGGGAGATGCTGTACCATTCTCAAAACAACAACAGTTTTTTAAAACCCAAACCAAAAAAACAGATGCCCACTCTACTGTGTTGCCAAACAAAGACTTCTCAGCCAAAAAGGACAGAATTACTAATTAGAATATTCAAGAGGCAAGTATAAAGAGATGAATGTTTTAGCAGGCCCCAATCTCAGTCAAAGAATCATTGGCAGCGGATTACTTCTGGGTGAGGAAGAGCTGATCTTCCTAAGGGGAGGGACTCTGGATAGGCTGACTAGACCTCAGTGGATGAGTTTGCACTGAGGGACGTCTGGGGACACTAACTTGATGCAATAGGCCTTAACACGAATGATAGAATGCATGAATTTTAGTAGGGGTGCTATGGGAGGGTACCAGTGGGGAAGGAGGTATAAAGACAATTAAGATGTTCTGTATGAAATATACAAAACTTCAATTAAAAAATTTACAAAAAAAAGGATGAATGTTTTACCATAGTATTAACTTTTTGTTACTGTAAAAAGTATGTGAGAGGCTACCCTATACTCAGGCCTCTCGGGGTGGGTCCATCGCGGAGCCCTCCGATGCATTGACTCCCCCGGCCTCATTCGCCCTTCCATCTCTGCTGCTGTTCTCTGCTCCTGGTTTGGGCCCTGCGCCATTCCTGGTCTTGGGTCCCGTCACAGGACCTGGCCCCGCCCTCACCTCTCCCTGCTTCCCCGACTGTACCACTGGCTAACTCTCCTGGCCCGCTCTCCCGCCCTCAGGCCTCTCCGGGGGTAAGCCTACCGTGCAACCCTCAGTGCCTTGACTCCGCCAGCCATGCTCACCCTCCATCTCCCCCGCTGTTCTCTACTCCTAGCTTGGGCCCTGTGCCATTCCTAGTCTTGGGGCCCCAGACACCTGGGGAGCCACTGCTGATTCCTGACCCTGTTCACCCCGACCGGCTTGGTGCCTTCCTTGGGCCCCAGGAGCACTGCCTCTAGGCGGGGCCCGCCCCCACCTCTCTCTGCTTCCCTGGCCCTGCACCACCGGCTAACTCTCCTAGCCTGCACTACTATCCTCAGGCCTCTTGGGGTAAGTCTATAGCGCAGCTCTCCGAGCCGGACTC
>NW_008359963.1:479343-606526 GCF_000622305.1 Nannospalax galili | reverse complement strand
ACCGCGGGTTATTTGATTGCATGACTTTTAATGGTGGGCATGGCTGCTCCCACTTCACAGTTTAGAAGCCTGAGACTTAGAAAGGCTTAGATCTTACACAGCCTCGTGTTCTGCTCACCACCTCTATCTGTTCACGTGTTTGTTTACATATACGCCATGATTTAAGACATGTAGGCAGAGCGGAGCCGCACATCTCAGTCTGGTTAGTACGTGCTGGGCACTGGCTTGGTTAGTTGACTGAATACAGATGCTTAGCTGTCAAGAGTTCAGAAAGGTTAATGCTGTTGTAATGAAATGCTTCTTTTAATTAAAAAAAAAAATAGCCTTAAAAAAAAATTAGGTACACTAAAGAAAAAAAAATTATGTGAGATAATTATCTTATGAAGAGAAAAGGTTTAGCTTGGCTCACAGTTTTGGAGGTTTCAATTTGTGGTTCCTTGTCCCATTGCTTTTAAGCCTATAGCAAAGCAGCACATCGCAGATCTAAGGCAGTATGTGGCACAGTGAAGCTGCTCTGGAGGCTAAGCTGAGTCATGCAAAGGGAAAGGAAAAGGCTAAGGTCCTTCTGTCTCCCTTGAGCCCCCATCTCCTGCCAGTGACGAGATCTTCTAAGTAGACTCTATCTCTTAAAGGCCCACCGCCTCCCAACACGTCTAAGAACTAGGAACCAAGCCTTCAACACATTGCCTTTGAGGTCACTAGCCATCACCTTGGTTGATGCCTGTCACTTTCTTGGCACTAAGATAGGAAACTTTGGCTAAGATACAGATATGACTGGTACCTGGCCTCTGTCTTGCGCTCACAGGTTTTACTCTTTTTTTTAAAAAAAAATTATTTATTTTTGTTTTATATGTATGAGTGTTTTTCACCTGCATGCATATAAGTGCATCTGTGTGTGTAGTGGCCGTGGAGGCCAGAAGAGGGCATCAGAACCCTGGAACTGGAGTTAACCAGAGTTAGCCATCATGTGGGTGCTGGGATCTGAACCTGGGTCCTCCAGGAGAGCAACCAGTGCTCTTCACTGCTGAGCCGTCTCTCCAGTTCCAGATTTTACTCTTTTGATCTACAGCCTCTTAATTATTCATGAGTACCCTGAAAATGGGATAAAGGTATTTTTTATAATGTCACTTTCTTGGCACTAACTAAGGCAGGAAACCTTTCGCAGATGCAGACATTGTGACTCCACTTCTGTGATAAGTCATTGAGATGGGCTATGAAATTGGTGCTTACAGTTTCAAGTCCACCTTCCTTGGCAAGGTGGTTGAGAGGTGACCTCTTCCCTACAGTCACTCACTGAACACCCAGTCCTCATTTCTGCTAAAGCTGCCTTCAGCCCACCTGCTCCCACAAGAACAGGCCCCCTGAGCCCTGCCCCCCTCTCGCTGGACCTCCCTGGAAAGAGTGTCCTGCATGTGATTAGAAATGTGTGCACCTGCCCTGCTTTACTTCCCCAGGGAAGCCCCCACATCCTCTGCTGTTGGTGCCTAAAGGAAGATGTTAGAACACTCCGTAAAACACAGGCCTCCTTGCTTGCTGAACTGATGAGAGTCCCTGGGGTAGTGAAGGCTGGGGCCGCATGTTACCAGGGAGTGTGAAACCCTCCTCTGTGGCCCCCTGCCCTGGACTCCTGAGACCCCTGCCCCTCTTTAGGAATAACGGCTCTTTCTCGCTTCTGTAAACTGCTTGATTGCTAGGCTGAGAGGACAAACTGCACTGATCCCATTTTGACTAGTTGTTTCAGGCAAGCCTGGACCTGTCAAGGCATGTAGTAATCTCCAACAAATACCCCCACCCCAGGAGGCTATAGATCAAGCAGGCCCAGGCATCTAGCAGCATTATAAAGTAAGAACAGAGTCTTTTGTCCTCACAGATAACAGTCAGCACATTCCATAGCTCTGAGGGTAGCACCCGCCAATGAGAAACCCCCAGGACCTCATCCCTTGTAACCAATCAATTCAAAAGTGTGTTGGCACACGTGGGCTCCTCGGACCAATCAAGATGTAACTCTGTTATTCCCTTCCTCCCTTGGTCTAAAACTTATAAAAGGCTTCCTCCCTCTGCAATCGGGCCTCTCAGATCCATTGCATTGGTGAGATCTGAGAGGCCGAGCTTAAACCTGAATAAAGACTCTTTGTTCTTGCATGCCCTCTGGATTCCGTGGTTATTCTTGGGGGTCCGTTCTCTGGGCACAGCAGGAGCAGAGTGGAAGGACAGCTCCCTCCATCTGTGAGCTGCACTGTTTCTGACTCTAAAGGGAGTTTGACTCTCAACCATTGACAAAACCTATGAGGGACATAATACTCTATTTTCTGGCTCTAACTAGTCATTCATTACCTTTGTATTCAGAGTCCTTGTAAAAATTGTCCTGTTGCTCAGATTTGGTCAGGTGCCACCTCAGGGTGTCAGAGGACTGGGAGAGCAGTTGTCTGGGGCTCTTAGCTCACACTTGGAAGTCCCTCTGAATTAAGAGAATTCAGAAGATGGTTTAAGGAACAATTGGCAAATGTCCACCAAGATACCATGTGACCACCTCATTATTACTCTATCACCCCTAGCTCTTTTGCTGTAGCCTCTTGAGAAAGAAAGTAAAAATAAATACTAAAATCTCATTTGCATATTAAATTATGGCGTTCAAAGCTTGGGGGAAATCCCACACAGCAGGGATCTCAGAATGCCAACTCTGGCCGTTCTAGGAAACCTTACCGTTCTGAAGTAAGGAAGAGGGCAAGGAGTGGAGTGCTCACACTTTCTGAAGGTGGGTTCCTAAACTTATAAGGGAATGTTTCAAAGGCAGACAAACTCAGGGTACACAGTTGGGTTCTACTGCCATCTGATCTTGTATAAGTGACTTAATATCTCTCATTTGAAAAATAAGAAAATTGATTACAGTATTAGATAATGCATGTAAAGTTGTGGGCAAATTGTTGCTTAATAAATGTTCCCTTTCCTCTTCTCTCTATGGAATTAAGACAAATAAGATTTGTACAATAAACTAGTTTGTATGTTTTAGTATAATTTTACATATTAAAAATCATTTTATGCAAGGATTTTTAATATTTCTATGAAAAAGCATCTATAATTACTTTTAATAAGAATTTTAAATGAAGTTACTTTGTTACAAAGAGCTTTTGCTTTAAATGTAAATTATAAAAGCTATCAAAGAGGATTTTATCATGTCTAAGTAACTGATAACATTTGATTTCTGGGCTTAAAAAAATGAGACTAAATTGGCTTGTTTAGGGTAAAGGACTACTGTGTATCTGCCATTAGGTTGGGCTTTTTACATTAAATTTTACCACACCCTTTAAGAACCCAATTTTGCAGGTATAGAAACAGAGGCTAAGGGATGCCAAGTTATTTATCCACCATCACATAGTAGGAAGTCTGAATATGAAGCCCATACTCGGATTACATATCCACAAACTGTTCTTGTTTATCTGAATTGTGGATGCTAAGCAAAAGCAACACAGGTATTGATAATGGTCAAGTGGTGGCCAGTCAGAAGCTGTGGCAGCTTATGCACTGTCTGTCCCCATTGCATTGACATTGCTGGTAAAGAGAAAACGAGTCACGCAGATTTAGAGATTGTTACAGCACAACACAGAGTATAAGGTATAAGGTCTGTTCCCCTTGCCCTCCAAGTCCCATAGTGTGGGAGGGGAAGCAGAGGTGGGGATAACACCTGAGTGTTCCTGAGCTTCCAGAGGCTTCCTGAGCCTCCCCCACTTCCCCCAGGAGCCACTGTTGTCATTTCTTTGAGATGCAAATAAGTCTTCTTAAGTAGAGAAGTGAGGTCTGTATCTTTACTTTCCTGCCTTTACTCACTCGGAATGTAAATGATTCTGAGTAAATTTGCCATCCAGGCCCACTTGTGTGAGAGACACATAAGAACTGTCTTCCATTCCAAAAAAGTAAGGAGATGCTAATACATCAGTCTTGTTTGTTTTACTTCCTTCATTAGACACACATCTCATTTATCCACTCATTCAAAATTAATTCACTGGCTGAAAGTAAAGTCGTCAGGAGGATCCAATCCTCACTGGGGGAATCTTTCAAGTGCGTAGAGGATGCTGTGTGCAGCTGAGGATGGGAAGGTCCAAAGAGGACAAAAATGACAGGCAGGCAGCTGAGTTTCTCCTTGAAATATGCATGATCTAAGGCACAAACACTCTTTCATTCTCATGACAATTACTGGCCTGTTTCTTTGTTAAATAGTATTGAGTGCTTTGTTATATATTAGCATACTATATATATATTTTGAAGGATATTATGGTTGGAAAGGCCAAATGGAAACCACTGCATAATATATATTTTCTATAAAATTTTTGAAAGCACGTCAACATTTTTAAAAAATATTTTATTTTTTAATGTTATGTGTATGAGTGTATTGCTTACATATATGTAAGTTTACCCATGTCATGCAATGCCCACAGGTGTCAGAAGGCAGATCCCCTGAAACTGGAGTTACGGATGTTGTTAGCCACCATGTGGGTGCTGGGAACTGAACCCGGGTCCTCTGCAAGAGCAACTAGTGCTCTTAACCACTGATCTTTCCAGCCTTACAACATTTTTAAAGAGTTAGTAAACTGCTGTTATGGTCTGGCTTAATGTCCTTCAGAGGTCCATGTATCCCCACGGGGGCACTATTGGGAGGTGGTAGATCTAGAAGCCAGGTAGGATGACACATGCCTATAATTCCAGCACACAGGAGACTAAGACAGGAGTATTGTGTGTTAGTTTAAGGGCTACACAGCAGGACCTAGTTTATTAAAACAAAAGAAACAAATAAAAGGGTAGGGCCTACTTGAAGGTCTTTGGGTCATTGGCCAACATGCCTTCAAAGGGA
Source organism: Nannospalax galili (assembly GCF_000622305.1). Lineage (NCBI taxonomy): Eukaryota > Metazoa > Chordata > Mammalia > Rodentia > Spalacidae > Nannospalax > Nannospalax galili. Next base: position 601,680 of record NW_008359963.1, on the reverse strand, counting down.
ATTGCAGGATGTTAGTCTCTTCTTTCCTTTCTGCTTCCTGGCATGATGTGAGCAGTTCGCCCAAACACACGCTCCTGCCATGATGTGCTGCCTTGCCACAGGCCCAAAAGCAAGGAGACCAATTGATTATGGATTGGACTTTCCAAATCTGTGAGCCAAACAAACAAACAAACAAACAAACACAAATAAAAATCCCTTTCTCTCTAAAGTTGATTAGCTCAGGTGGTATTATGGTGGTGCAATGACTAATGTAGTTGACCATTGTTATGCCTCTCAGATACAATTATTATTAACTTTCTGGGTTTTTTTTCCAGTGTGTATGTATATTTACATGCTCACATTTGTGAGAATTTTGTGTATCTTTCTTTTACTTAACTGGAGTCCTGTGGTATCTAGAATTTGATTTACTGATCTTTTGTCACTTTACACTTATAATACAAAAACAATTTTAATGGATATATATTGGTTCATTATATAGGTACATAATTTACTTGACCAGCCCTTATTTGGGTAGGTGCACCCATGTCGTGCAATGCCTGCAGAGGACAGAAGAGGCTGCTGGATCCCCTGGAACTGGAGTTACAGACAGTTGTTAGCTGCCATGTGGGTGCTGGGATTCAAACCTGGGTCTTCTACAAGAATAGCCAGTGTTCTTAACCACTGAGCCATCTCTCCAGCCCTTATTATGTTGTGGTTTTAACTTTCACTGATAAGAGGCTTTATGATCAGCATACTCTTTCATATTTCTTCCCCTACATCTCTTTGTTCATTTTATTATGACTGATTGACAACAGCAAGATTATTAAATTAGAGGGTATAAATATATTGCTGAGCTGCCCTCTGGAAACACTGTACTATTTTACATTTTGCACAGACTGTGCAGAGGCAGAGGGTGATAGAGATGGGTTGTATGGGAAGAGAGAAGAAAAGACAGAATTTTGATGCAGACAGCACACAACTGAATTACTCTTTATGAATTCTAATTTGTTCCTCTTCAAACACGCCAATAAAGATGCTGACCAGTTTTCTAAATTTGGCTCCCAGGGAACAAGTGTCCACTAATCAGTGCTTTTGACTCTTCCTCTGAGACTATTTTGTTTTGAGTAAATGTACTTCAAAGGCCCATGTGCTAGAGGCTTAATGCCCAGGATGTTACTACTGGGAGGTGGAGTGGAGCTTTTAAGAGGTGGAGCTTAAAAGGAGGTTCTTGACTTTCTGTTCCTCCAGGTTCCAGAGACAGACGCATCTTCCTTCTCATGCAGTGCCAGCCTCGTCCCTGATACAGGATGGTGAAGGTTGGAGTGAATGGATTTGGCTGAATTGGGTGTCTGGTTACCAGGGCTGCAAAGTAGAGATTGTTGACATAAATGACCCCTTCACTGACTTCAGCTACGTGGTCTACATGTTCCAGTATGATTCTACCCATAGCAAGTTCCATGGTAAAATCAAAGCTGAGAACAGGAATCTTGTCATCAATGGGAAGGCCACCTACCTCTTCCAGGAGTGAGATCCTGCCAACATCAAATGGGGTGATGCTGGTGCTCAGGATGTTGTAGAATCTACTTGTGTCTTCACTACCATGGAGAAGGCTTGGGCCCACTTGAAAGGTGGAGTCAAAAGGGCCATCATCTCTGCCCCTTCTGCTGGTACCCCATGCTTGTGAAGGGCATGAACCATGAAAAATATGACAAACTCCCTCAAGATTGTCAGCCACCAACTGCCTTGCCCAGCCATGACCACAGTCACCCATGACAACTTCGGCATCATTGAGGGACTCACGACCACAGTTCATGCCAACACGGCTACCCAGAAGCCTGTTGACGGCCCCTTCAGGCAGCTGTGGCGTGATGGTTGTGGGGCTGCTCAGAACATCATTCCTGTATAAACTGGTTCATTGGTGTGGTCTTCCATGATCCTACCTCCAGTGTGTCCATTGTGGATCTGACCTGTAGCCTGGAGGAAACTTCTAAATGCAATGGCATCAAGAAGGTGGTAAAACAGGGATCAGATGGCCCCCTAAAGGGCCTCCTGTGCTATACTGAGGACCAGATCATCTCCTGTGACTTTAACAGTGATGCCTACTCTTCTACCTTTGGTGCCGGGACTGTCATTGCCCTCAATGACCACTTTGTCAAGCTCATTTCCTGGTATAACAACAGGTTTGGCTATAGCAATAGGATGGTGGATCTTGTGGTCCACATGTTCTCCAAGGAATAAGAAGCCCTGAACCACTCACCCCAGCAAGAGAGAGGCCCTCGACTGGGGGGGGTGGTCCGTACCCCAACTCAGTCTCTAACATACTGAGTATCTCCCTTCACAGTTTCCTTTCACAGCCAGAAAGGGAGGGGCTTAAGGAGCCCTATTCTCTTGAATACCGTCAATAAGGTTCACTGCACCCACAAAAAAGGAGGAGGTTCTTGGGCCAGTGTAGGCCTGTCCTCAAAGGGGACTGTGAAATTCCAGTCTCTTCTTTTTCTCTTTGCTTCTGACTGGTGAAAGGTGTTTTGCTCTCCACAATCTCCCAACTATGCACTGCCTCTCCAGAGAGCAAAGCCTATGATACTGCTCCATCACGACTGGAACCTTAAGAACTGCAAGCCAAGATAAACTTTTTCTTTAGAAGTTAGTTATCTCAACTATCTTAATAGTGATGGAAAGCTGACTAATATGTGGGGGGGGGGGGCGGAGTTCCACCTGAATTCTCAGAGTGTTTAAAATGTATAGAGTCACTTACAAGGCTTCAATTTTAGAACATAAAAAGATTGTTTTCTTCTTTTGCAAAAGTTTTCAGATGGTGAGAGGTGTCATAATTTCGGTCATGTTGTCTAAGATAAGTCTTTAAATAATTGTCAAATTACAAAATTAACTGAGTTTCTTGTTTTTCCTTTCCTAAATTTGTATACTTTTTATTTAAAAATATTCCATTGGAACTAGAGAAAAGAATATTAGAAATAAGTCATGCACAGTCTTCACACACACAGACACTGTTAATGTACTGTTTTCCTTACAGGCTTTTATTTATATGTATGGGTTTTTTCTACACAATTATGATTATGTTATTAATGCAATTTCTTTCTCAGTCTTTTCCCACTAAACATTGCCATGGTGTTTTTTTACCAAGACATTACATAGCCATCATAAACATCTATTTTTACGACTAGCTGATATTCCAGTGAGACTATTAACCCAATTCTGTGTAGCTATTTGTCTTAGTAGGTGACTAAAATAATTCCTTTTATAAACAATCCATACCAATACTTTTATGTATACCGCTAATTTCATAGCAGCTGCCTTTGCTCTAAGAAAATTTTTAGACATAAAATAGTAAGAGTAGCTAATTATAACGGACACTTATTGGGTGCTTACTTTTCTCCAAGAATTTTATTTGCACTATATAATGATTCACATCTCTTCAAGGCAAATAATTCTCCCATCTTGTAGGTGAGGAAACTGAGAGTCAGACATTCATTTTTTTTAATAAGTAAAATGAACCCAGTAGTCAAATCTACAGTCTCATGGTTTAAAAAAATCACTACACTTTCATTCAAACAGTACTGGTATTGCAGTGCATCAGGAGAACAAATATTCAAGTGTCTTGACACACAGCATGCCCCATTACCTCTCCTATATTCTCCTCCATTTGGAAATGTGGGGTTTTCTTGAAGATTGATTGATTGATTGTGTGTGTGTGTGTGTGTGTGTGTGTGTGTGTGTACACACGTGCATGCTCACACATCTCCAGAGGCAAAAAGAGGCTGTCAGATTCCCTGGAGCTGGAATTACAGATGGTTGTGAGCCACCCCGTGTGGTGTTGGGAGTAGAACTTGGGTTCTCTGTAAGAGCAGCAAGTGCTCTTAACTGCTGTGCCATCTCTGCAGTTATGTTCAGAAGCTTTTAACTGTGGATTTCTGTCTGTTTGCACTGTAGCTTATAGTGTCACGGGTTGGCCTTTTCCTCAGTTCCAGGCTTAGAAGGTTCGTAAATATCCTCTAGTTTTTCTCTTGTCTTTTCTATAGTTTTTTTAAAGACAATATTTAACTTACTATTTTATCAAAGATGTAGTTTAGTGTGTTGAATTTAGTAAGTGGAATGATGATAAATCTCTTCCTCAGATTCTGCTAAAATCCATTTGTTGCAGATATGATCTTCTCCACGAACAGATAGATTTTTATGTGCAATAACGTGTGTTTGTATCTATTCAGTGCCCACTGCATGCCAGATCCTCAACCAAGTGTCTGGATGTAATGGTGGAACTTAGCAGGCTTACTAAAAAAATAATTAAATCAACAATTATTTAATTATAATATTCTTAATTGCCTTTGGAGAAAATAGAGAGTGTTATGAAAGCTCACAGTGTTGGTGAAAGTAGGAATGAGATTTATCAACCTGTGAAAATAACACAGTATGTTACTGAATTAAATAAAGCAATTAAATTATAAAGACTCAATGTCTTAAGCTAAGTGTGGTGACCCATGCCAGCTGTTCTAGCACTCAGGAGGCTGAGGAAGGTGACCTTGAGTTCAAGATCAGCCTGGACTAAACAAAGAGATTGTTTCTTGAAATCTTAAAATACACACACACACACACACACAAAACGAATCAAAGTCTTGGGGCCAAAAAAATGACTCAGTGGTTAAGAGAGCTTGCTGAGGTCAGTTCCCAGACCCATATTGGGTGACTTACAATTGCCTCTACCTCCAGTTCCAGTGGATCTAACATCTTCTGGCCTCCACAGGCACCCTCACATCATGTCATATAAATAAAAATAAATTATTTTTTGAAAAGAATGTCTGGCACTGTTTCTTGCCTTCGGCTACACATGGACTCATGTGGAGATATTGTATGTGTAAGTTTTCAGTAGGTTTTTGAACTAATACATTTCCCTCTGATTTTTCATACCAGCTGGGCATTATTTATCTCTCTTCTCTCTCTCCCTATATAGCCCTCCCTCCTCTCTCCAGTTAAAGTACTCCCATTTTTCCCCATTTCTCCCTTGATTGTACCTGCCTCCTGTGGTCCCACTTCTCTTGAGCGTCTTCTTGCCCTTTACCCCCATTGTTCCTTATATAACTCTCCCTCTTCCCCTCCCCTTTAACTACCCCAATTTTACCCATTTCCCCCTTAGTGACACTTGTCTCCTACTGTTCTCTCTCAGGCATCTTCTTTCCCTTTATCTTGTTGGTTTCTTTCCATTTTCCTGCCTTCTGCAGTTATATCAGGATATATACTCACATATAAGGATTTGGTGCTAGGATCCACAAATGAGGGAGAATATATATTGTTTGTTTTTCTGAGTCTGTGTTACTTAGTATAAAAGTCCCTTCAAATTGTTGATCAGGGTAGTCCAGAAGACTCCAAAAATTATACAGGCTATTGCCACAGCCCTTGATTGCCTCTCAGAACTTGAAGGTTAGATCCTATTGCTGAAGACAAGACATACTTCAGACATAGAACTTGGAGCAACAGAGCTGGAACTGACCTGAAAGCCACCTCCCGAAGGCTAGCTCTCATAGTTTTAGAGAACACTATGTAAGCTACCAAGGGAGGACTTCAATTGATGGTCCAACCCCAGCTTTAAGGCCTAATAACCACAACATTGGCCAGAACAGTATACTATATTGGGGGCAATAGTGGTACTTTTACCTTGGGGATAATCAACAGTTCCCTAGTTGGATCTAAAACCTACTCTATGGGAGGGAACTCATGTGTGGTACTATAAACATAGCCAAATACACATGGCTGGAGAGGTCATAGATCTTAGAGAAAACCCCAAGGCTGTCACATCCCTAGACAAATATGATTTCTTACTATGTGCTAAATATGGACCCTTATAGTTACAAAAAAGAATGCAAGTCACCACTCATCAAAGAAGCTTCTTTTGCAATAGACAGAGACTATTACAGAGTTCCAATACTGGTCACACACAGAGATTAAGTGTCGGTGAAATGCCCAACCCTAAATGACATATCCACAATGGAATCTCTACACTTTAAACTCATCGAACATAGGGGAACAAGGGGTAGAGAGAACACTAATGCATCTCTCAACTCTCATTAACAAAGCTTCCTCATGCAACAGAGGGCAATGAACCCAGGGCTCAGGGACCATTGCAGATCAGGGGTGGAAGGATCAAAAGAGCCAAGGGAGGAGGTGCATGACCATGTGGAAATAGAATCTTACAGGCTCCTGGGACCTTGTTCATACGAACCCACAGCAATGGTGACACACACACAAGACCCATGCAAACTCGAGCGGACAAAAACTCAGCATAGAACTGTGGAAATGGGCAGCAAGCCCCAATCTTAGCTACAGAACTATTGGGCAGCTGGTTACTATGGGTGAGGAAGAAGAGCTGATCTTCTTTAAGAGAGTGACTCTAGATAGGCTGACTAGACCCCGGTGGATGACCTTTCACAGAGGGATGTCAGGGGGCACTAGCTTGACTCAATAGACCTTAACATAAATGACAGGATGTAGAAAATCCAGTGTGTGTGGGGGGGGTGGCACTGTGGGAGGGTGCTGATGGGGAAGAGGGATATAAAGATGATTAAGATGTTGTGTATGAAATACACAAAAATTCAGCAAAAAAGAAAGTCTTTAACATACCCTGTAACTCATCTGAGTCTTCTTTTCTAATTCTCAGCATCAATTTTGTAGTTTTCCACAAATACTTTATTCAGTTTTCTTTGTTAAGGCTGTTTGCAGCTATTTCGTATCTTTTCTGTCATTATAATCAGGATCCCAGTTTTCATTGTGTTTTGTAACTTTTTTTAATGTTAGAAAAGCAGGCTGTTGATCTTTATGTGCTTATGTATTCAGCCACTTTACTGAGCTCATTAATTCTCATATTCTTTCAGTTTTACTTCTTTGTGTTGTCTATAGATATATTCCCATCTGCACAAAATAATAGCATTCTTTTTCTCTGAGCATTATCTTTGCTTCTTTCTATTCTATTTTTATCAAATTGGACAGAATATGTAGAAAAATAAATAATAATGGTGGCTAGGAAAATCCTGACTACACTTGAATTGATGAAAAGTTCTTTATTATCTTCCTAATTCATCTGATGCTGACTCATGGTGAAGTATGACATTTTTTAATCAGGTTAAAAAAGTTACCATCTATTCCTAATTTTTAAAACAGCTTTTATTAGGAACAGATGTTCAAGTTGATGGTTTCTGCAATCCCTTATGTGTATGCTTAATGATCTCTTACATAAGATCATTATTTCTTTAGATTATTAGCTTCAGCACTGGTCACATTTGGTTGTGTTATTTGGAAGGTCATTCTTTTCAATGCTGTAACACCCCCAGGGCCTTGGCAGCACCCTGGAGCCTTGGACTCAGAATCAGTCCAACACAGAAGAACAAACATAGAACTTTGAACTCAAGTGATAGGGGCTGGAGAGATGGTTCAGTGGTTAGAAGCATTTGCTCCACAATCATGAGGACCAGAGTTCAGATTGCAGCATCCATGTAACAAGCCAGGTCATGCTACAAATATCTGTAATGCCAGCTCTGTGTAGGATAGAGAAAGGAGGATCACTGGGGCTTGCTGGCTTTCAGCCTAGCCTAGAGAGACCTTGCCTCAAAGGAACAACATGGGGAGATTATGGAGGAGGACACTTGATGCTTTCTTCTGGCCTCTGCACATGCACAGGTGCACACACATAAACTAGTATCCAAATGGAAGATGCTCCAGGCCCCAAAGAGACTCAAGCCCCAGAGAGTATCTGAGGACCACCTGCAAAATGTTCTGTAATTTGAATGTTTATTATTCTGGGATGATTAATTGATCTGATAATGGAAGATGTATTATAGTACCCAGTGTTGTAGAGTATCAGAAAGTTTGGGACACAACCTCCTCCTGCTATGCTGTGTTAGTTCCTGGACCTTTGCATAGTGAGGTGAACTTGATGGGAGGATAACACGAAACATAATTTGGAATGTGAAATCAACTTGGCCCTATCTGGGGCCTGGCATTTAGTAAACTTGGAGGAAACCTTCTTTGAAGTAATTTCCTGCAGTGTCAGTCTCTTATAACAGCTGCATCCATGAGTCCTGAGTTGTCAGGTCACCCATCTCACTGCCAGTCATGCAATAAATATTTAACTGAGTATCTTATGTATCCAGCACTTTGCTTGAATGTTCCACAGTGTAGTGGTGTGGTGAGAACAACAGATCAGCAGATGACTGCACCTGAAAAAACAGTTGGTACCCACTGTTCTTAAGAGGAAGGGGCAGGGCATCTGGCTCAGGGCCATGTGAAGAAACATCAGCATCCCTCAGCAGGTTAGGGAGGAGGAGGAGGAACTGTGGGTAGAAACCTATATTGGGATCTGTGGGAATGAAGGGGCAAGCGCAAGGCAGGCTCAGACTTAGTGATTTTGAACAATTTCAGCTGGCTCTGAGGCAAGAGCCATCCTATGCTATCTGGTTCCTGCCCTAAGTGATTAGGACAGAGCAGAGCTGGGCCAGGGTATGATTGTCTGTGGGAGGCTGGTGAGGGAGGAGGTTGGGGGTAGGCCTTGGGTTGGACAACTTCCACAAGAAAAGTACACCTGCTACAAGCTTTTCATTCTGTCTAGGAATCAGTTACCCTGCAAGGGGAAATCTATCTAGGGCCAGGAGATGATATAAAAATATCAAAAAATAAAAAAGCTATGACTAATATGTGGGAAACTAATATTAGGAAAATGTTCCTGATATTCCAGTGATGCCTCTTCCATGGAACAGCAAAGGATCAGACTGTTCCATTCTTGAGCAACAGAAAAATAAATAAAATGTGGATAAAAGCTGACTCTTCCTTGTAACTTCTTGGGGAATAGCATGTATTTGCCCCTCTGATCCCACTCTGTATCAGTCAGGGTTCTCCAAAGAAACAGAACCGGAAGAATGAATATATATATCAGCTTAGCTCACAGGATAGAGTCTGAGTAGTCCAACAATGGCTGCTCCACACTGGGAGAGGCTGAGAATCCTTAGTTGCTCAGTCCACGAGGCCGGATGTCTCAGTAGTCCCAATCTGGTGCTGAAGGTCTGACGAATTCCAGAAGATCAGCTAGTCTTCAGTCTACAGCAGCAAGAGGAACTCACCAGTGAGACAGAAGAGAAGCAGCAAGAAGCCAGCCGTTCTCCTCTGCCATGGCCTTTTATACGGGCTGTCATCAGAAGGTAACACCCACATTTAAGGTGTGTCTTCCAGCTTCAGATGATCCAATCAAGAAGATCTCTCTCATTTCAGTTAATCCCAGATCCAGTCAAGTTAGCCATCGCATACTCTTTCCTGAAATGGGTCCAAAACAAAGGTTTCAGGGCCAAAATAGGAGTCCCCATGCTGGAGAAGGAACTTCCAACGAGAGTTCATGATCAGGCTTCACAGAACAATATGCTACCTCAGACTGTTCTGGTCCCCTCCAGCTCTTTTCCCCATGTGGCTCAGGGTGGGATGCTGTGAAAATCTTCTCAGAATAATTGTTTTGCTTTTAGAGTTTACAGAAAATTGTTCTGTCTATAAATTCCACAGTTGATCCTGTAAATCAGGCCCTGCTCCATATCATATTCTAGGAAAAATGGTTCAGCAAACAGAAGTACTTTGAGAGAAGGAAAATAGGAGGAAGAGGAAGAGGAAGAGGAGGAGAAGGAGGAGCCACCACCCAAGTTTTTGTTCAAAATATGAGAAGGCGGAGAGGAGGTTCAATGATAAAGAACTTGCCTATCACATGCAAGGCCCTGGGTTCAATCCTCATACTGAAAGAAAGAAACCAATCTATCAATCAGTCACTCAATTTAGCAAACTCCTAGCCTTTATTTATCTTTATGTCTACTTATATGGAATAAGAAAGTGTAAGATGTTCTTCTGGCTAATTTTGGAGAGAAAAGAGATCAAATTAAACTTTGGTCCATTACCAGGATAATAACTATTCAATAAAAGAACCACTAAAAAGCACAAAACTTTTTTTTTTTTATATGTCTCTTCTTTTGGGAGATACCATCTGGAATGAGAGCTTTATAATACAGAATAGTATCGAGAAATGGAAGATTTTTTTATCTTGCTGGGATTATTTATATCAGCAATCTAAAGGATGCATCATTCTGAAGCTGAGCAATATAATTTCATTTTTGGGATCTAGGGAAATGGACTATGTTAAGACTCTAAGACTTAGAATTTGGAAAGAAGTATAACACAGAGGTATTAGCAGATGTTTTTCATCTCTGTAGTTGAAAGTAATTCTGTTTCCTACTGATAGTCTCAAAGAATACCACAGAAGACACCGTTTTAAACCATGGCAACATGTTTTAAGATCCTCCTTCCCTTTCTTCCCTTCCTAATCTTGTTCATACATCTTGTTGATCAAGCCTTTTTTCTTCCCAGTTTGCAGCCAACACTCTTCTGATAACTTGTCCTCCGTCCCCACTCCTGGAACCTTTTGTCTGTCTTTCTTCCTCACTCCATATTCACTTTCCTCTCTGATGGAAGTGTTCTGGCCTTTTCCATGCACTGGCCTGACTAATCCAAATTGGGGTAGGTGGAAAGGGAAGGCTTTGAGGGCTCTCAATAGTCAAGAGAATGTAGAAGAGGCTATAAATCTCACAATTTAACTTTGTTTATGATTATTCATCAATATAGAACACTTCATGAAGATGAGGGGAAAAGTCTAAGTAAGAAAAGAGTCCAAAATCTACCTGGCACCCTTTTAGTTCAGACCTGGGTTGTTGGGTATGGTAGAAGAGGTGTTGGAAGGCAGAAAAGCAAAATCTTCATTCAGCAAAGGGATTTCCAAGTCTTGTCTGCCCCTCCATGAAAACTCTAAGCCTCTTCAGTGTGCTTCCCTACTCTCTTAACTCTTGCTCCTAGTTCACTAATAAATCTTCTTGATAATTCACATGTCGAACCCAACTACTCCCTAACACTTCTGTGCGTAGTCTAAACCATGGCCACCTCCCATATAAACTACTGCCATTGCAAATTGGTAGTTTCTTACAGTCCTTGTAACAAACTACCATAAGCAAAGGAGCTTAAAGCAACATTAATCTGTTATCTTAGGAGTCTGTAAGCCAGAAATTTAAAATGGATCTCACTGGGCTAAAATCAAGGCATTAGCATGGCTGAGTCCTTCAAGAGCTTCCAGAGGAGAATCCACTCCCTGCCTTTTCTTGTCTGTATAACTGCTTGCCTTTTTCATCTCTGTGCTCTCTCTCTCTCTCTCTCTCTCTCTCTCTCTCTCTCTCTCTCTCTCTCTCCTTAATAGGAGCCCTGTGATATACTTGGTCCCCCCTGGATAACCCAAAATTATTTACCCATCGTGTGAGCAGCTAATTAACAACCACGACTTCAGTTGCAACTTTGATCCCCCTTGACATGTAAAATTGCATTCCTACACATCCCAGGAATCAAGATGTAGACCTCTTCAGGAGGTCATTACTCTGTTCACCACATGGCCCAGCTCATTCCCAGTTTCCAACCTTGCCTCACTTAAATTTTTTCTTCACTCAATAGCCAGCACGAGCCCCTGGAAGATCACTTACCACAACATCTTGGTGTGCTCAATATTCTCCCACTTTTTCATCCCCACCCCCCGACCCAAATGTAGCCCCTGTTAGCTCTGTTAAGACATTTGTGAGTACTGGATAGTCCTGATCTGCCTAGACCAAGTCCACTGCAGCTGGGGAATCAGGTCACAATTTATTTGCTAATGTATTCAGGATATCTTCAGCTACATCCAGAAGCAAGGCAGCTCCTTTGCTTCCTGTGCTGTCTTTGGCTTTCTTTATAGTGTAGACTACGGGCTTTGTATCATCTGTAGCTCAGAGAAACTTGAATAGTGAATCAAATATTGTTCCTACATAGACTCTTTTTTAGATTTAATTAAAACCTATTAATCTGAATCTTGTTTTTGCCTCTAAATTTAATGTTATCTCTACAAGAAAAACCCTTCAGAAGCAATTCTCACAAAGATTCTGAACCCATTACAAGAGGAAATTTCATGTCAAATATGGAAACATGGCATTAAAGTTAAGTTTGTTGACTGTTTGCTACCCAAGAGTTGGTGAGAATGATTCTGGAGCCTCTGAGTGCCAAACAATTTGAGAATTTTTACTGATCAGATAATCCATGCTATTGCTACTGGCTTTTACTTGTGTTTCAAATGTCCCAAGATCAAGATAGAAGTCTTAATGTGGTGCCCAAGCCCTATTCCTACAGAGAAGGGAGCATGCCCACTACACTGTTAAGGGAAGTCTTCCAATCCAACCTCCATTCAACACAACAGCCTTCACAGTATATCAATGATATACCAGGTCTGAGGGTCAGTAAGATGACCCCAGCTGTTTAAGGCAGCATGGGTATTCACAGCAATGGCAAACAGCACATAGCTGCCCACTTATATAGCTCAACATTTTCCCTCTCTCCTTTAATTTCCAAATTAATCAGGAAGTATGGCATAGTATAAAGTGATGAAGCTAAGAAAAGCCACACAAGACTACTAGCTCCATTAGATTAGCCACAAGGTTGCCATTGGGAAATACTCTACCACCCTCCTATGTTCTCATCACAGCCATCCTTCTTCCTTCTGGCCTTTGGAGGGGCCCAAGAGGGCCTGTGTAGGCGGGTGGTGTCAGGGACAGAGGCTTGGGCTAGGTATCTATTCCTGCCATCCAGGAACCAGACCATGCCAAGAACTGAGGAAGTACCAGGCATTATAAGCCAGGGAAGCCCAGCAGGGAAGCGAGGCCAAAAGCCGGGTCCAAATGTTGCTAGTGAACAGGAAAGGAAGTCATGAGTCAGGAGCCAGGTGGAGCCCAGGAAAGCAAAGAAGTAAATGTGAAGAAATCAAGGAGGATCCTGGAAAGAGTCTAAAACAACGTCAGCTGGGCACAGTCATGGTTCACCACCAGAAAGTTGAAGGGGCAGGACGATGCTACAGGACAGTGGTCCTCTGCATGGGGTGTTGAGATTCAGCAGCATTGGTGGCTCCTGAGGACAGGTTAGAAGGGCAGATTCTTAGACTGTGCCCCAGGCATACTGAAAAATGGAAGTCCAAGGATAAACCTGGCACCCACAATAAGGAACTTCAGGCAAACTATACATCAGTACTGCTCTACTTCTGCTATGTAATAAATATCCCCCAGGGAAATTAAGAAGTACCCATGGCCAGGGCTCCCCCTAGATCAATTATCAAAATCTTTGAGGGATAGGGTTATGAAACATTTGACATTTTATAAACTCCCCGGGTGAGTCTAATGGAAAACCACCAGCTCTGCAAACGTTCCTATGGAGAAACGCCTCGTAAACTAAGGGTATTAATGTGTCATAATACCCACACTGGAAATGGTGGAGAGACCATATGTTCCCATTTATTAGCCTCTGTTTGAGGCATTATGCAGTCTTAAACAAGGAGATGTCGTGTTGGAAGGACCCTTGGCAGCATCTAACTGTAGCCAGCATCCTGCCAAAGAGATTATTTCTCTAGAGTCAATGTAGGAACTTTAATGCTCTGAAATGAGTAGGTCAAGCTTGGGACCAACCTGCAGTAAAACACCTGAGCGCATCATCTCATGATGACCCAGTAAACACAATACTTGGCTCCTTCAACTGAAATAAAGAGGAACTCTGAAGTCAAAACGGGGCCATTGTGGTCCTCGAGACAGAAGGTCTGCTTGCTCACGTCATAACAAGCTTCAGTCTCCACTGTCTGCTCAGCATTGCAAGCTGGTTCTGAGTTTAATGCTTCTCTCCTGACTTTGAGTCCATAGAGAAAAGGGGGCTGCTTCTTTCTGTTCTTTCTGCCTTGCTCAGTTCTGCCTGCCCTTGCCCTCCTCCTTTACCTCCAGGGGATCTGAGAAATCCCACGTGTTTGATGTGGACCACGAACCCTGGAGACCGAAGCTTACTCATTAAGACCACTTGCAGCTCCCCCCAGTCATCATAGCCATTCTAATTAGATGCAATTATTTGCTAAGAGCACTTATAAATTTACAAAAGAGGTCTGATTAATTCCACTCATAATATCCTCCAGCCTCCCATCATATTAAGGGTCCACTCATTTCCTTCTTCTAAACTAATTAATCTGAAAGCAATCCAGGCTTAATAGTCCCTGAGGAATTACCAGGCTGGCCCACTCTGCTAGGCCTAGCCCAACTGGGGAGTCACAAAGGATCCCCAGTGGGCAGCAGCAGCCACCCAGAGCCCCCTATGTGAAGCAGCCTCCCCTGGGATCCTCTTCAGGCATTCAGGCAGCCTTTGTCCACAGGTAAACCAAGACCCTCTGCTCACAGAAATTTTCCTAGAAGTCTATTTGCTCCTTTATTTATTTATTTATTTATTTATTTATTTATTTATTTAGCTATTTGCTCCCTTATTTATTTATTTATTTATTTATTTTTTATTATTATTTTTTTTTTAATAAGAAAGTATCAACCAAGGGGAGAGAAGGAGGGTGGCTGGTGGAGAATTATGTGCTGGCTGAGCCAAGCCCTGAGCTGTGTAGAAGGCACCTGCCCTCCTTCTAGATGATCAGTGTGTACTGTTGCTCCTGCCCTCCAGGACTGTCCCAGCCCCCAGATCTGTGACCCAGCTATGCCAGACCTGTAAGCAAAGCATGGGTTTTGTTTCTCAAAGCACCTTCTCCTCTCCTCCCTACTTAGAAGCGATTTGTTGGCTTGACTGAAGAGAAACCTTCCCGTTACAAATAGTGGAATGAGGCTGGGAGTTTTAGCAACTCTCAGCCAACTCGGACTGAAGCTTCCTGCCGGCACACTCTTACCTCGAGGGACCAGACAGCCTCTCTAGAATACTCTAAAGGCTTCTGGAACACCTTTTCCAAAGGTCTGCTGCACAATAGCCCCATCAGCCTCAATGCAAAAAAAAAGAATCAAAATTAGAGATACTTCACAGGGCTGGGAAGGGGTCTGAGTGAAAATACTCATCCCCTGGAGGGCAGCACGTGGCACGACAGGCGGCACCAGGCCTGGTGGGCTACAGTAACACTTTGATCAGCCATCGTGCTAGGAATGCTGCTTAGGAAGTGGGGGTGGAGGCAAGGTCACAGAGGTGAGTTTGATGAGGAGTCCTCAGAGCCGGTGCATGGGGAACAGCCTGGGATCAAGGGCAGGGGCATGGAAGTGGACAGAGAAGTACGAGTTAGGTGGCACTGATCTACACTTGATGGCTTAGCCTCAGGACAACCTGTACCCTAGAACCAACAGGTGCATCCTGACTTGAAATTTGCTCTGCTCAGGTCCGGAAGGACAGGACACAAACCACTTCCACAAGGGCATAGGTGAGACAAATAAGCAGGAACCCCAGATTGTTCTGTCTTTTAATCCTGCCTCCCCTTCTGTCCAGCACCCATGGCAAAGAGGGCAACTGGCACCTTTCCCCAGGCATTGTTCTGGCACAGCAGAAACCTTGAGTCCATATGATCAAGGGTAGGAGGGAGGTTACAAGCCATTTCATGGTCATTGTGTCCATTTGAGAAAACCTGGGGTCATGGATTATTTGAATCCAATTGCCTCAGTCTGTTTCCTGTTGCTATAGCAGAATGCCACAGACTTGGTCGTTCATTCCCTATTACTTATTTCTCACAGGTCTAGAGGCAGCAAAGCCCAGCTTTAAGATGCTGGCACAAGGCAGGGCCTTTGCGCTGCATAAAATCTGACAGAGGATGTCATATGGAAAGACCAAGAAGGTGGATCTACATAAAAGTAGAGGTGAAAATTCACTTTTATATCAACCTACTCCCACAGTACCTTACCCATTCCCATGTCAGCAGCCTTAGTCCATTGTGAGGGCTCTACCCTCACACCTGGTCACCTCTCAAAGGCCCCACCACCAAAACCATCTCAGGGGAAATTCAACTTCAATGGTTTTGGAGGGACAGTCAAACGATACGCACCATCCGTCTTAGGACTTTGCTGCATTGTCTTATTCTCCCTGACTAAGCACAGACTCCTTAGAAGAAAAAAAAAAAGGTCTCTCTTTTTATCATTTTTTACTGCCTCCTTTCCCAACATAAATTTTCAGTCTCAAACTTAATATAAGTCTGCCCTACATACTAAAAACATTAAACAACAACAACAACAAAAAAACATGCCTGCAATGTCAGCACTTGAAAGGCAGAGGCAAGAGAATTGAGAGTTAAGGCCAGCCTGGGTTATGTAGTGAGACCCTGTCTCGGAAAAAGAAAGAAAAGAGCATGAAATAAACAGATGTTTATATTTCCCTTTCTAACTGTCAGGCTTTGGTAGCAGGAATGAGTTTTTTCTTATCTGGATCCAAAGTCCCAGCTTGATGCCTGACACAGTAAGTGCGGGCGGGATGTTTGCACGGTGTTCCTGAGCCACTGTTCTTGCTTGGTGCCCGTGGTTTCGTGGGCTGTCTGTGGATGCTCAGTGTACTTGTGGGCCCTTGTGTGAGGTGCAGAGCCCTACACTCTCCATTACTGACCCCCTGAGATCCCAGCTGCCCTGTGGTCTGTTTACCATAGTACCAGGCTCCTCTGCAACCTCCACTTCCCTATCTCGCCTTTTCTGATAGCTCTGCAACCAAACCCCTTCCCTTGGCTTCTTTCTCTGCTTTTTAACTCCCCTCCTAGTGTGCTGCCTCCTCCTTCCTGCCTCAGCTTGTCTAGCTCCCTCTTAGCCACTCAGGAACAGTGGAAGTGTCTTGTTCTAAACTCTTTACTGCCTTTACAATCTGATCCTCTTGGTTCTGATATGAGGTATTACCTCTGGTCACTTACACTGCAAGGTGAACGTACTTATCACACAGTGTTCCCAAACCATCGCTGAACCCCAGCAGTGGGAACAGAGAGAGGGTCTATTCACAGGTAGCATTCGTTCATTTGGGGCACTGGGCTTACAAATGGAAAGGAATAGTGCAATCATCTATGTCATATTCTCCTGGCAGGTGATGATAACCAGTTACAAATCAGATTCTATATGGCACAAAAGCAATGTAAAATTATATATATATATGTATATATATATGAAAATGTCACAGTGAAGTCCATTATTTTGTGCACTAACTATTAAACACTCCAGTGCCCTTGGCCTTGACTCCGAGGGAGGATTCAGGATCAGAGTTTTAACAAGTTTAGCACATTCTAATGTCTATTAGCTCATGAGGTACTGGAACAGTGGTTCAGAGGCTGGACCTTGGGCAATGCTATAATCAGGATCTTGGACGTCTTCCAAAGGCTCTTGTGTTGAAGCCTTAGGTCCATAGGGCAGCACTATTAGGAATTCATGGAGCCATAAATGGAGGGCCGTAGGTCTTTCGGGATGTACACTTGAAGGGGATTATGGGACCCCAGCCCTTCTTCTCTGCTCCCTGGCTCATAGGTGAGTAGTTTTGTTATACCATGTGCTCCTGCTGTGACATGCTACCTCACCACAGTCCCAAAGAATCAGACCAATTGATCCTGGACTGAAACCTCTGGATGATGAGCCAAAATAACCCTTTGCTCCTTTACAATTTGCTTATCTGGGGCATTTTGTTATAGTCTAGGAAAGCTGATGAACCCAGAGACTGACTGGGTTTGAAAGACTTGATTTATTTCTTTACTTCTATGTTTTTCTTTGTCCCAATAAAACAGAGTAAAAATTGATTCCCCTTCAAAACACTCTTGAAGATAACTGAAGAAAAGTGGGAAGTGTAGGGGCTTGCATAGAGCAGGAAGTTAATGACAGCTTTTGGAGAGGCAAGTGCTGCTCTGAGAACCTTCCCTGGAAGAGAGCTCCACCAGACAACACCCCCAGTATCTCCCGGTCACCTCACTACCCTAGGGGAAAGGAATGACACCTCACTGATGGGTTTGGGAAGAGCAAGTTGAACACACATGGCTGCTTTGCCTTTTCTTCCTCCAAGGAATGGAACTTCCCCCAAAGAGCACAAATCATCACTGTTCCTCCAGGGCCTGACTGTCTTGTAGGACCGTGCAGGCAGGGGCCATGATAGGAGGAAGAAGATTGCAACTCTGAGTCACCCTCGCGCACCCTTCCAAGTCTGGCTCAGCTGTGACTAGCTGAGTCATTGCAACTAGCTCAGATTCTGCAGTACAAATCATTTTGCTGTCACTGCTCGGGACCCACCGAGGACCTTTGCCTCTCATCTCTTTAGTGTTTCCAGAGGGAAATATTCCCATTCAAAGATGTAACAAAAGAATTATTGAAAAAGTACTGCCATGGCATGTGGGGCTTACAACAAGAAACACAGCAAGCAGTAGAACCACCATTTTGGCAGGGGAAAGTGATATTGACCAGTAGGGGAGGGGAGGGCCCATGACATGCTGGGAAGGAGAGAAATCAGATCCCCAGTAACCCAATTTGCATGCATTGATACTACCCTGGTCAGTTTTGATGGTGAATGAGTAAGCCAACAGGATCCTCCCTGGGGGCTAGAGGGTGAGTCCCCTTCTTGTAACACCACTGGCTGAAGGCCTGAGTCTGTCACCCTCTCTGGGAATTGTCCTTGATGGAAGTGCACTGATTCCCCAAATCATGGACCCTTGAGCAACCTGAGCTCAGTGGACTGGCCCCTACAGACTTGGGAAGACCCAGCATGCTTCTTGGAATCCACTGAGGCTTTGAAAAGGTTGCACCAGTGCTCAGCTTCTCCCTCCACCAACCTGTTTCCTTCCACCTTCTCCTGCAGGTCCAGATTCCAAAGGAGCCCCAATGAATCTATGCAGTGGATCTCTACCTTGGACTTTGCTACCCAGTGACCCTCAACAGAAGTCCTTTTCATTTCCACAATGAGTGACATTATCCAATCTATAGCTCTATCTGTGGCTAAAATGACATTGCTCTACATCCTCTTGAATCTGCCTTATTTCTGATTCAGAATATGGACAGAGGATAGAGCATCATTTACTGGAGTGTTTTGAAACCCCAATAGCTGTTCTGATCAGGAAATCTAGAAGAGGCCCATCACAAAGGCAGCAGAGTACACAGTACCCTACCACTGAGTATCTCAGCATAGGACATTAAGCAGAGATGAAGTCACGGGAGCTAGGATGGGCTCAGCCTCTTCCAGAGGAGACCCAATTAACCTCCATCCTTCCTCAGTGGTCTCCTTGCTGGCACCTCCAAGCTAAGGACCAGACCCAGAGTCACTTGACAAGAACAAAAGATAAGGTCTTAATATGTATCTGACAACCTCTTCTTCCTGGTGGCCCTTAACAGTGGAGACCAGGGCAAAGAACACGGGCTTTGGGGCAAGAATGACCAATGTTTGATTCCCAACTTCTACATCACTACCTGTGTGACACTGAGAACCTACTTAACTTGCTGAACCTCCTTTCTCCATCTGTAAAACAGAACAAGAAGAACCTCACTGAACTGGTGGGAGGATTAAGTAAAGCTCCTAGCACAGAGCTGGGCTTTCAACCACTCATAGGCAATAGGATCCTTCACATAAAAAGTTTTTTAAGCTTCACGATGTGATGAGTTATGACTGGTCTCTCCCAGCTGATTCATTTGCTTCCCACTATGCCAGTTCTAAATGGGGAGACTGTTTACACTTGAGCAGGATAAGATGTGGGTTTTGGGCAGTTATATGGGGCATGGAGCCGTCTAATGAGCACAGGTTATTTTCATCCACCACTTTTGCATTTTAGACATTGCTATTTTGATACAGGTCAGCCCTTCCTGTCTGGTATTGCTCCTGCTCACCCACAACGTGTGAATTATGTAACTCCATTTGACCTCAAAGGGCAGGAGGCAACTGGCTCCCGATGAAGACAGATGGGAAAGCTCTGTGTAAGGCCAGAGGACCAGGGCTGGGAACCAGCTGAAGCAGTCAGGATCTGGCTCTTGCTGGGGTAGTGAGTTCTACCCTAGAAATGAGATCGCCTTGGTTCGGTTGCAATTGTGGATTTCCTAACCATTTCGATGACATCCATTGCAGGAGGGCAAGGCAGTAATTAAAGAACATGCTTTACCTCAAAAGGAGGAAAGGCCAGAAGAAAATGCCACAGGCATCGGAGAAATCAATGCTCAAGGCTTCTGTCAGGGAAAACCCACACTCTGCCCAGCCCTTTGTCACTTTGGATTTCTATGAATAGAGTCTTTGGTTGTAGAATCACTGTCTAAGCAGTGTGTCCCAACATCTCTGGGCTCCAGCTTGGAAAAATACTAGATAATGGGCTCGGCCTAAGAACAGAGAAAGAAACACAAGGGTGCATTCTGTGGAACCTGACCCTGCTGCCACCCGACGGGCTCATCTGGAGGGTCTCAGGACCAAGGCTTAGTGTCTGAGAGGACAAGCTACCTTGGGCACCCAGTGAGCAGCTCTATCAGCTTCTCTGCCCCTATCTCCTTCCATCCATACTGCCATAAGCCACATCCCAGTATAGGCTCATAGGACAGAGAATCTTGACTCAGGGTCCCTTGACTTCTTTTCTCTTCAATACTTTAGTCTTTTCACATTTCACCATTGAAACTTCTCTGAGAGAAGGAGCCAAGATTTGCTTTTCTCCTCTGAAATCACCTCCTCCCAAATGGTTGATGCTCATGATCACAAAGTAGGAGGTTTCTGTGCTATGTTGATGGCATCCAACATCAAGAGGGGAAAAGGCCAGGAACTCTGATGGGCTCTAGAAGCCTTGACTATTCTGAAGTCACAGTCCAGCCATCCTACAGGGAATAGATACACACTATAGCCCTTGCCTTTAGGATCATGTCAGCATAAGAAAGGCCAGGTACTCTGATGGGCTCTAGAAGCCTTGACTATTCTGAAGTCACAGTCCAGCCATCCTACAGGGAATAGATACACACTATAGCCCTTGCCTTTAGGATCATGTCAGCATAAGAATCAAATGACACTTTTGGGTAGACCATCCACCACAGCAATAATAATCACATCCACTGAGCACTGTTCAGGTAAGAGCTACCCAGGCATTGTTATCTTCAATATTCACAACACCTCTTTCATCTCAGTGGCTGACATGACACACTGAGGAAGATCTGAAAAATTCAGGGTCCTGTAAGACAGAGCCATTACCATATCACGCAAACACCAACACATCTAAGATACCCGGGTCATCCTGGTGACATGAATCACCACAGGATCAACATTGACAATGTTTTCCAAGTTACCATGGAGAAGTCTGTAGGCGGCCTTACCACTTCACGACGCATCAGGGCTTCTGCCCAATTGTCAACCTTAACGAATCGTAGACTTTGGTGGGTGAAGAGACACGAATAAATGCTGGCAGAAACAATACTGAAAGCCACCCTCGTCATAGATGTGGTTCAGTCAGACTATTACCAAGTTCCGGGGAAGGGAAAGCTCTGTGAGCGGTCTGTCATCATGAGGGATGAATTCTTCAGTAGAAAAGTTGAGAAAATCAAGGATGCTAGGCGCTCCCTTGAAGCCACAAAGAGGAAGATTCATTAAATGCTAACAAGTTATTTTCTAAAAATATTCCCCAAACTCCTTCAAAGTTGGTATATTTTTTCCCATTTTGTGGATAAAGAAACTATACTAGTCAGCTTTTCATTATTGCAACAAAATAGCCAAAGGAATTAACTTCTGAAGAGAAAAGGATTATTTGAGTTGGAGGTTCTTGAAGTTGCACTCCAAGACCAGGTTGCCTCATTTCTCCTTGGACTTCTTGTGAGGGAAGTAATCACAGCAGGAGCTTTTGATGGTTCTAAAGTGCTTATAAGAGGAAGGAAACAAGAGGAAGAGATAGGGTTCCACAATGCACTTCAAGGCATGTCCTGATAACCTAAGGACTTCCTGTAGTGCCCCACCTTCTGAAGGTCCACTGCATCTCCCATCCTATGGACCAAGCCTTTAGTATGAGAGCCTTTGGAGAGCACCTATATTGGAATCATAGGAGAAAAGGCTTGGGGATGATTAAGTAACTCACCCAAGACACATAGCTAACAAGTAGCTTAGCCAAGATTCAATCTCAGCTCCAGCAGGTCTGAGCTCTTAACTCTGAACATCCACAGATAGTAAGGGCATGCTTCACTCATACCGCTTCTCCAGAAAGCTCTCCTAATCCCATACCTTCCCTCCCCAGATGGTTTCTGAGACTTCCTCTCCACTCCCATAGTCACAGGCCAAATTTTGAAGCCAGCTGTATGGTTTCTTCGGCTTATGTGTATGTGTCTTCCTCAGAGGACCAAGGAGGGCCTCAAGGATCTCTCGAGAACAGAGACTATATCTTACTTGTTTTTATGACCTTGTCTCCGACACAGGACTTGATGTTCGATCTACCACTGAAACTAGAGCTTGCCCATTTAGGTCAAATGGCTGACCAGCAAGCCACACAGATCTTCCTGTTTCCACCCCCCAAACTGGGATTACAGGTATGTGCCATCACACCCGGCTTTTTTTTTTTAAAAAAATACTTTATTGTTTATTATTTTTTTATGTGTATGAGTGTATTGCCTGCATGTATGTGAGTGCACCCGTGTCGTGCAATGCCACAGAGGTCAGAAGAGGGCTTCGGATTCCCCTGGAACTGGAGTTAAGGATGGTTCGTAGCTGCCATGTGGGTGCTGGGAATCGAACCTGGGTCCTCTGCAGGAGCAGTCAGTACTCTTAACTGCTGAACCATCTCTCCAGCCCCACACACCCAGCTTTTTATATGAGTGCTAGGGATCTGAAATCAGGTGTTCATGCTTGAATGGCAAGCACTTTACTATGCAAGCCATCTCTCAGCCCAAAACACCTTCTTCTGATACCCATAGGACACTCATGGGCTCACCTACCCATCCTGTACTTACATGGAATCCACACTGCAGAGTCTTCCGGCTCAGCTGGCTTTAAGTAATTGTTCTAATTTGCTTCTCTTTTGCTGAGATAAAACAATCTGATCAAAACCAGCTTGGGGAGGAAAGGATCTTACACTTCTGAGAGACAGTCCATCTTTGAAGGAAGTCAGGCAGGAACTGAAGCACAGACCACAGAGGAGCACTACTTATTGGCTTACTCTCCTTGGCCTGGGCTCAGCCTGCTTTCTTATGCAGCCTAGGACCACCTGCCCAGGTGTGGCACTGCCCACAATGGGCTGACCCCTTTCACATCAATTAGTAATTAAGAAACTGCCTTCCAGATACAGCCAATTCCATGGAGGAAATGCCAGGTGTGTCAAGTTGACAACTGACGCTCTCTAGCACAGCAATCCGGTTATTTTTTATCAACAGAGATGTATCCTGGAGTGATTGGTTTGGCTCAAATCATTTTTCAAAAATTTCAAGACAATCTAAAAACAGGCCAAATTCATTCTCCCCGGGCCTGTCTGGAAACTTAAAGTCTCAGAATGAAAGGCATGAGTTCTCTGAAGTGAGCATCTCAGGTCGCAAATTACTCCCATCCTTCTGACAGCCTGAGCCCGCTTCCTTTCAAGTATATGCATGAAAAATGGCATTTAAAGTAGTAAACGATCATCTTCAGTATAGTTGTAAATTATTCAAAACTGGAGGAATGATCCTTTAAATAGAATCATAGGTCTGTTCAGCCATCAAGTCCTTTCCTTTCAAAAAGCGAGGATCAACATCTCCGCCAACTGGAATTTCAATAATGTCTGATGAAATTGACTAATATAAGTATTATTAGCAATTAACCCAGCTTCCTGTAACAACCTGGGAAAAAACAGCAGTCTTGGACATCAATATAAGATCCAGAGTTTTGGCCGGCCTTGGTGGCACATACCTTTAATCCCAGCACTTGGGAGGCAGAGGCAGGTGGATCTCTCTGAGTTCAAGGCCAGCCTGTCTACATAGTGAGTTCCAGGACAGCTGGGGCTACAGGGAGACCCTGTCTCAAAAAAAAGACCCCCCCCAAAAAATAATCCAGAGTTTTTTAAACTCAGTTCAAGCTAGGCATGATAGCACACACCTGTAATCCCAGAACTTGAGAAATAGAGGCAGAAGGATCAAGTGTTCAAGGTTTTCTTTGACTGCATAGAAAGTTTGAGGTCAGTCAGCCTGTACTACATGAGACTGTCTCAAAAATAAGAGTAAGTAAGTAAATAAATAAAGGCTGAAGAGATGGCTAAGCTGGTAAAGTGCTTGCTCTACAAGCATGGGGACCTGATTTTGGATCCCTAGCATCCCTGTAAAGTCAGGCATGGTGGCATGCACCTGCAATTCTACTGATGCAGAGGCAAAGATAGGAGGATTCCTGGGGCTTGCTAGCTACCTAGTCTTGTCAAATTGATGTGTTCTAGGTTCAGTGAAAGACTCTGTCTCAAAAAATAAGGCGAAGAATAACAGAGCAAGACATTTGACATTGCCCTCTGGCCTGCACACATATTCATGTGTACCTGCCCTCCTCCACACAAACACACATGCATATAAAGTAACAAAGCTTTAAAAATAAATAAGTAATAAATAAGGTTCATCTCAACTGATGAATTAACCCAGCCCAGGCCACAACTCAGACATGCTCAGGAGCTGGACTCATCAGTCCAGGGGGTTACTCCCCTGCCCTGCGGTTCCTCACCTGTCCTCATACAGAGTGTGCTGTCAGCTTGCCTGAGGGATTATTGTGAGGTTTAATAAAATAACCCAAGTGAGGCACTCAGCATGTTATCAAGTAGGCAGAAATGTTTAAGTGTAATTAAAACCATTCAATTAAAAAATAAAATTACTCCCAAGAGATTTACCCCTATAAAAGGAAGCTCTGTCAGCACCAAGTCAGCCTTGTTAGCTGTCAGAACGGTGCCTGACAAGCTTTGTGGAAACTGAGAGGTTTATAGCTATGGACATCTCAGAGTAGCCAGTGGGATGGGTTCCAGGACCCCAGGACACCCAAATCTTAGATGCCCAAGTCCTTAATGGCATAGGATCTCTAGAACCACTAAAAAAAAAAAAAAAAATGATCTGGGTGTGGTAACACACACCTTTAATCTCAGCTCTCAGGAGGCAGAGACAGGTGAATCTCTGTAACTTCAAGGCTAGTCTGATCTGCATAGTAAGTCCAGGTAATCAAGGCTACATAGTAAGACTCTGTCTCAAACAAAACAAAAATAAAAAATAAAATCATTTTTTTTAAGTTTAAGGAAATAGATAAATAAAACAGCACAGCATTTGCAAACAATCTATGCACATCTTCACATCACTTCATCTCTGGGCAACTTACAATTCCTAATATGCAAATGTAATGCTAATAGTTGTTATACTGTTTTGCTTAAGGACTAGAAACAAGAAGTTTGCATATGCTCAGCTCAGTACAGGTTTTTTCCTGAGTATTTTCAGTTCACAGTTGATTAAACTCATAGGTGCAGAATCTAAGGATCTGAAGGGCCAACCGGAAGTCTGCTTATGTAAGGATGGAAAAGATAGGGTGGGGGTCAGCCTGTATTATCAGAGGTGTCCTGGGATGCCAGGATGGAAGCTCTGCTTTGTTGCTGTGCTGCTGCCTTCCTTGTGTTCACAATCCAGGCTCAAACCTCGTACTCTCCCTCTCTTGGCTCCCATGATGCCCCCGGGCATGGTGACATAGTAGTATAGCTATGACAGGGCTCCTCCCCCACCCCAATTTATTTTTATTTTATTTGTATGTTTTGCCTGCATGTGTCTAAGTGTGCCCATGCATGCAGTGTCCATGGGGGCTAGAAGAAGGTGTTGGATCGTCTGGGCCTGGAGTTATAGATAGTTGTTAGCTATCATGTGGGTGTTGAGAACTGAACCCGGGTCCTCTGCAAGAGCAGCCAGTGCTCTTAACTGCTGAGCCATCTCTCCAGCCTGTAAGGATTCTCTTTAAACCAACCAGGTCATGTGGCCTTGGGTGAACTCTCCACCCATCCTGCCCGTCCTTACCTGGGGTTATGATCCCTTATCTGGGCAAGGACAGAGGAATACACCTGTACCTGAATGAACCATGTAGCCAAGATGGCAAGTCTTCAACAAGGCCTTCTTGGTCTGTGGTTTGCCCAGTACCCCTCAGTCTTAGTAGCAAGCATGTTGCCCCAAGGGGAACCCTGTTGACCCCCCTCAGAGGTAGTTTCTGTACAGAAGTGTCAGGTGAATTCAGGGTTTAGGGATAGCCGAACATTCACCCCAGCCTTCAGCTCCATAATAGTGACTTATTTAAATGTCTTTGGCTTGTAAGGACTTTTATGTGTGTAAAAATACTTCCATTTCATTCCTCTGTTTTCTGCAGGCTGCATGTCTGCCCCTCCTCTGGGCTCCCACGGCACAGTCTCCTGATCTCTTTGGATCCTCTAGCCCCAGTTTGGAATCAGAGGACAGGAGACTCCAGAGATTTTGCTCCTCCTCCAGGTGGAGTTCTCCATCTTTAGAATCCAGATCAGAGTGTGGTCTTTGGGACCAGAGCCATGAGGTTCTCACATCTGACCTTGGCTGAGTTCAAGTGCTCAACACACACATCCAGATTACCTCTGGACTCAGATGTAGCTGAAAATGTCCAGGACAAAGTGAAGCCAAATCAGAGGGGAGGGGCTTCCCCTGGAGCTCTTGCTTCTTAACCCCTCCTTCTCTGTCAGGGTTCCTGAAGCAGCTTCCTCCCCCAGGATGTGGTGTAGACCTGCGTTGTCAGAACCAGGCTCCCCTGAGAAGCCTTCCCAGCTTGCCTATGCCCCTCACCAGCTGCTCCAACAGCTCTTGGCACATCCAATGTTCACACCCAGAATTTTACACTCACGGGCTCTCTTGTTCCTTTTTATGTGTGAATTTTCTTTCCTAACGATACTTCAAGATCTTTTAGGAACAAGGAGCTGGTCTCATGTTTTTTCTAAAGCTTCACAACTGTTAGGGCATCAGAGCTAAAAGCTAAAAGCTCTCTCAATAAATACCATCAGAGGACAATGAGTGGATTCTGAGCACACCATCACCCAGCATGAAGCTCACATACCAAAGCTCAACTCGTTCCCTGAATGAACAAACACCCCTCTGTCTCCTTGTCTACTACATTCCTCTTACTCACCAGCCTGGTTTTCTGAGAAACAATAAAAGTATAAAAAGACAAAATGAGACAAAAATATAAGAGGAGAACGAAGCGCTGGGTAGTTAAATAGCATCTCGACTTTCTAAGGGGACAACTGTCTTCTTGTTTGCTAGCAGGGAGCTGGATGCAGATTTGAAAAACATCCCAAACATCCGTCCTCTAGGATTTTTACTTGCATCACTTTTCACAACCCCCTGCTTCTTCAGTAGCTGTAAAGCAAACCACAGGATAGCAAAACTTAATATAAAAGCCGATGGCATACGCCGAAACTGCTGATACGCAGAGAAAATCTTGCATCATGCTTTAAGTGCTTTTAGCTGCTGGCTGCATCCTATACATGTAGATTTCTGTTTACTAATGGTGGTGATGAAGGCAGTCTTAGGCTTCACAAAGCTACTGCTTACTCTAGCAGATATGCTAATTAATTTTCCCACCATGCATAATTTTTGCCCCTATCTCAGTACGCTGTGTGTGGCACAGACTCAGACTAGGCAGCCCCTGTTCTGTAATATCCCCATTCCTGGTCACATCCGAAACCCTGCTTGGCAGTGACCAGTGAAATCCTGCTTAGTATTTGAAATGAGTGAACTCTCACACATTACATTCTTTATTTGCACAGGATACTGCAGTTGAATATCACTCCTCGTGTAATGCACTTAGCATACTGTATAGATGACAGACTGCTCAATGCGTGCTCAACCGTTGCAGAAACGATCATTGTGAATGATATCATCATCCAATCCACATGGCCATATTAGTCCATGAACACTAGTGGGAGGAAAGGGATGAAAGAAACCACAGATTCTTGCCTTCCCACTCCTGGTTCCACTGGGTTTTGCTCTCATGTGCTTATAAAACTGACTGATGCCCATAAGCAAATGTCCTGTCACATCCAGCCTCCAAAAAACCCCTCGATGACATTCTCCTCCTGGTTATCATGCACACCCCCAGTCACCCCACCTCCACGGTAGACCATAAAACATGTGGTGGTTCCCCTCTCCCATCATTCTGGTAGAAGATAAGTGTCACGCTGTGAAGGAGCCAAAGCACACAGAGGAGCAAAGGCCTCCTGCTGACACTGGTGAGGGAGCCATCATGGAGGCAAATCCCCAGTTAAGACTTCAGATGGCTGCAGCTGGCCAACATCTGGGCTTCAAACTCAAGACAGGACCTAAGTCAGAACCTCCTAGCAATGCAACGCCAGATCCTGCAGAAACTGTGGCCTAATGAATCTTTCCTGTCCCATGCAGCTCAGTTTCAGAATGACTTTGCCCAATAGATTCCAATGTGTGCCCCTTCTTAGCCTCGACTCACTACACTTCTGCACCTTGCAGTCTGTGCTCACGGGCCTGGGTACTTATTCTAAATGCATTAGTGTGGGAAATAGAATGGAGACCTGGACCTGGAGGCACAGGCCTGTAATTCTACCTACTGGGGAAGCTGAGGCAGGAGGATTGCAAGTTCAAGATCTGCCTAGGCGGCAAAATGAGTTCAGGGCCAGCATGGGTGACTTAGAAAGACCCTGTTTCAAAATGAAAAATACAAAAGGCTGGGGATGTAGCTCAGTGGTAGAGTACTTGCATAGCATTTGCCAGATCCTGGGTTTCATCTCCAGTACTGTACATTACAACACACACACAACACACACTCTCTCTCTCTCCCTCTCTCTCATACACATATGAAAAAAAATGCAAGCATGATTATAAATTTTCCCCTAGGACCATAGGGACTGACTCCAGGATTAGGTACAATATCCTTCACGCTCCCATCCCTCCACATGTGCCTGAACACAGCAGCTTTAATGCAGATAAATTATGCACAGAGAGAACATACTCTCCTTTCTACAACTCTTTTTGTGAAAGTTTTCTCAGAAAACTGATTTCTGACCCACTAACTCAGGGTCAGAGTCGAGTCTCCAGTGCTTTGTTCAGTAGGGCCTTGTGTCCAGGGCAAGTGTTGACAGTCATTCATATTTGTGTCTCTGGAGAAGAAACACAACAGGTGTGAGGAAGGGTGAGGAGAAGGGGTGAAGGTCAAATACCCCATGATGTGACTCTTCCCTTTGTCCCTCCTACCCCCAACTCTACTACCTTAAGTGACTTTACTAAACTCACAAGAGGAAAGCAAACAGACAAACAGATAATGTGAACTTTTTGAGAACTGAGGCACATGAGAGGTAGAAACCAGTGAAGGGACATTTTTTTTTGCATTGTCACTGGTGTATTGGAAGAAAAGTGGCTCAGCAGCTCCAAGGCACAGAGGTAGAAAATAGGAGACGAAAGGTAGAAAGTAGGAGCTCCAGAGTTTCACAGAGCTGTGGTATCAGGGCAGTAAGGCTCAGTAAGACTCAGGAGGCTTTCTGAGGGAGGGTCTCTGAGGTGAAGGTCAAATACCCCATGATGTGACTCTTCCCTGTGTCCCTCCTACCCCCAACTCTACTACCTTAAGTGACTTTACTAAACTCACAAGAGGAAAGCAAACAGACAAACAGATAATGTGAACTTTTTGAGAACTGAGGCACATGAGAGGTAGAAACCAGTGAAGGGACATTTTTTTTGCATTGTCACTGGTGTATTGGAAGAAAAGTGGCTCAGCAGCTCCAAGGCACAGAGGTAGAAAATAGGAGACGAGAGGTAGAAAGTAGGAGCTCCAGAGTTTCACAGAGCTGTGGTATCAGGGCAGTAAGGCTCAGTAAGACTCAGGAGGCTTTCTGAGGGAGGGTCTCTGAGGTCCTTCTGAACGTCTGGGCTAGATGATGGGAGGAAGGACAGAAGGGAGGGAGGGAGAGAGGGAGAAAAGGGAGGGAGGAAGAGAGGGATGGAGGAAGGGACAGAGGGAGGGACAGGGATGGTGGAAAGAAGGCTGGCTGGAGAGAGGGAGGGAAGGAGAGAGGGAAGGAAGGAGGGGGGAGAAAGGGAGGGAGGGAGGGAGGGGACAGAGAGAGGGAGGGAAGCAAACAGACAAACATACCATGTGAGCTTCTTGAGAACTGAGAGCAACAGCCTCCTTTTGTCTTGGAGCATCAATGTTACACACAGCAGAAGTTTGGTAAACTTTCATGAAATAAATGAAAAAATGAGTGAATACATAATGCATACCTAAATAAACAGATGAATTAACTTGCAAGTAATAATCTAATCTAAGCACTTTAGTTATCCCACTCACTGTTCTGGTGAACCTGAAATGTGTGACTTTATTTCATGAGCTTACACATTTTATGATTGCAAAAAAAAAATATCCCGTCAGCTTATATCCTGCCCACAATGCAATGATTTATTGCTTACAGAAGATACAATCTCTCCTCCTGGTTCGCCAGACAAACGTTTGTGTTCCATTTTCACGCCCTGCCATCCATCTAGGGGCAGTGAGGGGGTGGAAAGCAGAATGGATGAAGCAAGCAAATGCAGCCATTATGTCTCCAGGTGAGCAGAACAGAGATGCGATAAATGAGCCTGTCTGTACAACTGATGTGTTCTAATTCCCTCCTAACATTGCTCCAGGACTCTGGGGCTGAGCATGTCATTCTTCCCTGCATATCTGAACCACACCTGTCATTGATGAGATGTATGAGTCTGTATGAGTCTGCCACCTGTGAAGCTCTGTATCAGCCACAAAGACGCTGCTTCCCCATACACATCTCCACTGGTCTGCATGGCCTACTGTGGGTCGCCGGCTGCTGCAGATTAACTCAAGCTGGCTGTCTTTCTTCCTAATCACATAGAGAATTTCAATAAAAAGGAGATCATTCCAACACCAGCTGTCAGCTTCAGTGCAGTCCTGATAATTATTACCTTGTCAGACCTTGAAACCCTCCTGCAGTCTCTGTCCCAGTGCTGAGTTCATCTGAATTTATGAATTATTTGCAGAGATAATGAAACTGATCAGATTACTTTTCAGCTGCATTCAAAAATGAAATTAAACAGCAAGGAGACCTGAGTAGCTCATGTGAAGCCTCTCTTATCCTTAAAATAGCAGACTGACTTTCCTGTCTGTTACCCAGGTACCATTCCTTCTAGTCCCCCCAATTAGCCTGCTGCTAATTCTCTTCTCATTGGAGACTCAGAAGGGCAAGAAACTGGAGGAGGCACATCGTTAGGAACTATATGTATCTGTTTATGGAGGTGTACGTGTGTGTGCATGTGTATACATGTATGTACACGCTTATATGTGCATTCATTACTTTTCTCATCACTGTGACAAAATATGTGGCAGAAGCAACCTAAGGGGGACAAAGGTTTATTTTAGTTCACAGTTGCAGAGGGAATTCGGTTTACTGCAGTGGGAAGGCATGGTAGCAGCAGGACCCACTCAGTCCATGCTGGAGAGGCATGTGGCAGAGATCCTTATGTAGTACCAAATAAGGAGGCAGAGACAACAGGCTAGAACCAGAGGCGGGTATAGGTCCACCTCCTAAAACTTCCATGGCCTCTCAAAACAGTACAATCAGCTCATGGGGGTACATGAACCTGTGGGGGACATTTCATATTCAAATAAACTTCCATGGCCTCTCAAAACAGTACAATCAGCTCATGGGGGTACATGAGCCTGTGGGGGACATTTCATATTCAAATCACAGCAGTGTGTGTGTGTGTGTGTGTGTGTGTGTGTGTGTGTGTGTGTGTGGTGTAAACTGATCATTCTGGGATTTCTTGGGGTGGGTGAGAAGGTTAAAATATAGTCTCACTTTTTGGTCCATGCTGGCTTGTAGCCAAGGCAAATATAGAACTCACTATGTAGTTCAGACTGACCTGGAACTCATGGCAGTCCTCCTGCCTCATCCTCCCATGTGCTGGGATTTCAGGCATGAACAGCAAGCCCAGCTGACAAGCTGCCTGTTCTGATTCAAAGGGAATGATATTCAACATCTTCCTGATCCGTTTTTCTCTCCCAGCTTCCAACACCCACTACTGATGATGACATCCTGAAAAGCAATCCTTGAACATGAAAATTAAACAAAAAAAGGGTATGAGGAATAGAATTAGTCTTTGTCTTTTTCCTTTTCTTCCCATTTATTATCTAGGAAGTGATTTACGAATGTGTGATTCTAGCTAAAATGTTCTCAGAATCCTCCCACCCACTACTTTCTAAACATCTTAATACCAAATGACATTCAAACTAACATATCTGCACCAGGAATTGCTCCGCACACTGCCTGGTCCACATTTCCCACCTGCTCTGTGGGTGAACACAATCACACAAGTGAGTGCTGAGCTACCATTTCCAAGCCTGGCTATCCAAACCTTGTCACACAAGCTCCTAACTCTATTCAACCTGTTGACAGATGTAGAGAATTCTACAGACCTTGAGGACATAGAGCCCTGAGATGGAAGGAGTCCAGGTCTCTGGCTGACTGGAAACTTCCACACTGAACTATAACAGGAGCCACAAATAAACCTCTACTGTGTTCAGGGTTTGCCTGTTACCATGCTTGGCCTCCACAGGATGGGGGCTAGACCAACCTGATCCAAATTTCGGTTTCCATGCTGAGACCAAGGAGTCTAGGTTTGCACCATGGGGGTGTGAAAAGGCTCAGTGCTCACACAGGGAAGTTCCCAGGGGAACAGCGTAGGTTCTTAGGCAGGCTTGAAGATGACTCAGAGAGCAAAGAAGGTGCTGGACTCTGCTTTCGTTGTAGTTAGAGGCTGATGCCAGGCACGGGTTCCTCCACACAGGCCATATTTCTGTGGTTTGGACTTCAAGATGGTATAAGAGAAGAAACAGAAAAACTATCTCTTTCTAAAAAAATTATTTTTATTGTGTGCATATGAGCATTTGCCTGTATGTATTTAAGTGCACCATTTATGTACAATGCCCACAGATACCAGAAGAGGACATCAGTTCCCCTGGAACTGGAGTTAAGGATGGTTCTTAGCCACAATGTAGCTCTGGGAACTGAACCCAGGTCCTCTGCAAGAGTACCCAGGGCTCTTAACCATTGAACCATTTCTCCAGCCCATCCCCCTTTTTTGGTCTATTGACACATGGTCTCCATGTAGCCCCAGCTGGCTTGGAACTTGCTATGTAGACCAGGCTGGCCTCAATTTCCCAGTGATCTGCCTGCCTCTGCTGCCTGAGTGCTGAGATTAAAGTCATGTGCTACCATGCCCAGCAGGAAAACTTTCTTAATGGTTTTCCCAGATGTAAAGCAGAAAGAGGTAGGGAGAGTGATGGGGCTTGAAAGTTAGCAAGGATCAAAACATGGAGTCAACTCTCTATTACTCTATAGCTAGAACTGCTGTAGCTTACTCAACACCAAAACTTAGCACATTATTTCCCCCTAAACAACTTCTCATTCTCAAGCCCCATGATGTGGCTGCTGGTAGATTGCTCACTTCCTAGAGGGCAACACTAATTGAACTCAGTTATTACTAATACAAAAGGGAAGATATGAAGTTGGGAGGGAAAATGGGTGGGGCACTAGGGAGAGGTGGAAGGAGGTAGTAGTGGGTGGATATGACCAAAACACATTGTATAAATATATGAAATTTTCCAAAAAAAAAGTTAAAAATATTAAAAAATAGTTCCATAACCCACCCAAAACATTCCCTTTCATCAAGCCTCGTAATGCAACTTCCTCTAACATTCTTTAAAAATCTCCTTCCTTTCCCTTCTTCTTAGATCAGATAAACATCCCAGGAACCAAGGGCTCCAAGCTAAAGACTCCCTCCCTGGGTTTGAATCCTAGAAAAAATTCTACCTCTTACTAGTTTGTTATCCTTGGATCATATATTAAGTCTCTTAAATTCCATCATTTATAAAACAAGAATTAATAATAGCATTACCCACAAGGTACTGTGAGGTAAAACAAAATGGAGTTTATAACAAGCTCAGACTACTGCTGTCACAGGGTAAGAGTTCTACAAGCACTTGCTCCGTGAGCTTTTGTAATGCGCCTCTCACCTGAGTCTCCGCAATACCTGTTATTTTCTTTCATCCATTTCTGTTTTCTTCAACCTAGTCTCTACTCTAAAGCTAAAGTCAACTTGTGAATATATAAATTTACCATGTTCCCCACCTTCTAATGCTTCAAACCTATCAGGACATTCTGGCCTTCCCTTATACTGACTCTGACCCCTTTACTCCTACAGAAAGGGTCCAGTAGAATGACCAGGCAGATATGGCCAGCCCTGGCCTATCAGACACTGAGAAACACCCAAACATGGCTAATGCTACCCAAACACATCAACTAAGAAATAAGAGTAAACCGCCATTCCTGAATCCAATGATGATTAATGTTCCTGGGGGAAACAAGCCAAAATAAGACAATTTTGGCAATGTTTAAAACTTTCCCTTCCATGACAAAACATGTGAAAGATGAATTTACTGAAGAATTACTTCTGATTAGTAACAATAGAAGCTACCGAATTTGATATGAACCTCCCCACCCCAAATAGAATTGGTAAAGCATTCATCATCTAATAAAGGTTCCACTGGCTAAAAAGGACCCCATAATAAAATATTTTAGTGACTACATATGGATATAAAAATTTGTTATTAGCTGAGTGTGGTGGCATACACTTTGAATCCCAGCAATCAGGAGGCAGAGGCAGGCAGATCTCTGTGAGATCAAGGCCAGCCTGGTCTACATAATGATTTCCAGGCCAGTTGGAACTACAGGGAGACCCTGTCTCAAAAAGACCGAAAAGAATAATAATAATAATTTGGTATTGTAAAATTTGACTTGGAAAATTGGGTCCTGGTAAAATTAGTAGCTTCACATAAAACTTACAATGGCCAGAAACTATAATTTTAGAAAACTGACTATCCTTCATAAATTTTGCACAGAAGATAATTGATCTCAGGGAAAATAATTTTAGGAGAATGAAATGGAAAGATTTGGAAATGACTTGATGATGCTTTATTAAAAATTGTCCAAGGAATTAAACTAGCCAAATGGACTTCACCACAGAAATATCTTTCTCAGTGAAAAGTTATCAACATGAACAAGTTCCCCATTTAAGTACTCCTTTTTAGACATGAGTAAAATATTTACCTGGGGGTAGAGTTCAAACTATAATGTCAGAAATAGCTTGTGTCTTACCAATCAACAGCTTTCACAGATTACGGGATATTCTAAAAGCCACAGATAGCCTCCTAAGGGGCAGCTATTTGTCTTTCTCTGGCCCTACAAGCCCACCCTCTTAGCCCGTCCCTCTAATAGACTATGATTTAAATGTGTGTGTGTATGTATTTAAATTTTTTTATAGTAATGAACCCAGGGCCTTGTACAAGCTAGAAAAACACTCTACCGCTGAGTCACATCTCCATCCCTTAACTCTATTATTGAGGTAGAAAAGAGCCAGCACCTAGGGTGACTCCAGGAGTAATAATTCCTTATAACTGTACTACATATTCTATACTGTAAATTGATGTCGTGTAAATAATCTTATTCAATATTCTCATCATCCCTGCAAAGCCATGTATTAGGGTTCCCCTCTCACAGCTGAATGAACCAAGACCCAGAAAGGTTAAGAAGTATGGCCAACATCATACAGCCAACAAAAGGTGGAGTCAAGTCCTTCCCACCCTAAGACCACAGTCCATTCAATGATGTAAGAGTTCATGGATTGCCTGATCAGCCTCACAGCCCTGGCAAAAAACTAAGCAAAAAGAAAACATCTGAAAATGAAGCCAGAGTCCCCATCATTCCTGACTGGCATACACACTGTGGTGGTTTGAATGAGAATGTCCCCATAAGTTCCAAGTATTTGAGTATTTTGTCCCCAGTTGGTGCCGCTGTTTTGGGAGGTCTTAGAAGATGTGACCACATAGGAAGCAGCACATCACTAGGACCAGGCTTACAGAGTTCTTGAACCTTGTCAAATCTCTAATTGCTCGCTGCTTCCTGTGCCTGCTTGAGGATGTGAGAGCTTAGCTTCTGCTCCTACTCCAGCCACCTCTGCCACCACAACCCCCCGCCATGATGGACTCCTGCCCCTTTGGAACCAAAAGCCAAATAAATTCTTCCTTTTATAAGTTCCCTTGGTCATGGTGTTTCTATAACAGCAACAGAAAAGTAACGAATACAATAATTGGTACCAGAGAGTGGAGTGTTGGCTGTGAAGAACCTGACCACAATGTGGGTCTTTGGAGGAATGTGGAAGGCTTTGGAAGTTTGGGCTGGAAAAGTGGTTGATTGCTGTAAGCAGAGCTTAATAGACCATTCTAGTAGGTGCCTGGAAGAAAGCAGTACTGAAAACAATGTAGCTCCAGAGGGAAATAAGGACTTTAGCAGCAATTGGGGTATTTTGGCAGAGTCTGCCCACAGTCAAAAAGCTTGCCTGAGGCTAAGTTGAAAAGCAATGGACTAATTTCTTTGGCAGAGACTATTTCAAGGCAGCCTAATGTAGAAATGGTGGTGTGGCTATTAATGGTGAATATTATGCAAATCTACAGTGTAAAAGAGCAAATGGGGTAGAAAGAAATGCAGATTGTACAGTTTGGATTGAAAAAGAGCACTAGGAAGATTAATGTGGGAGTCAAGGCATGTGCTGAAGGAGAGGATCTCTTTAATAAGGAGACTAAAATGATTAAGGAGAGGCCTAAACATTTGTACTTAAACACCACACCCAACTAAGCCTCCAGCTTGTGAAAAGAAAATGCCAGAGAGGTTTTCTACTCCTAGGAAAACCACAGTAGAGAAAAGCTTCAAAAGTGGATGAAGCAGGCCAGGGTCCATCCCAAACTTGCAGCCAAACTTGGCAGTATTGTTCACCTGGTGCTGACTTTAGAGGTATGAAAGATGCAAGACTGAGGGGTCATTGGTTCCTCCTCCATGGTTTCAGAACACTGCCAAGGCTAGGCAGCATGGAGCAGAGGCATCCATGCATAAAGAAGACCCTGGTAGGCCATTGTGAGAAGCTGTGAAGGTGAAGCCTGGTTGGCAGTGGAGACCACAAGAAGACATTCATGATGCCAGAGCCGTGAGAATCTGCCAAGGAGCGCTACGTACAGGGAGCGGTACCAACCCAAGAGAGATGTATGTTTCACACAGCAAAGCTGGAGAGGCTGAGCCATCTAAGTGCTTTGGAAGTAAAGTCCTAGAAGTTGGACACAGAGCTACTGGATTTGGTGTTTGCCCTGCTGGGTTTCAGTCTTGTTTTGGCCTGGTCTTTTATTCCTCCCTTTTGGAATGGGAATGTATCTACTGTATGTTGGGAGTATGTAATTTGTTTTTTGATTTTACAGGGACTTACAGTTAAGATATTGCCCTAAGTCTCAGAAGAGATTTTTGGACTGTGGATTTTTGAATAGTATTGAAACTGGTAAAGACTATGGGGACTTTTAAGGTTGGACCAAATGCATTTTGAATTTCATATGGTCATGAGCTTATGGGGACCAGGGTGTGGAATGTGGTGGTTTGAATGAGAATGTCCCCCATAGACTCCAAGTATTTGGGTATTTTTGTCCCCAGTTGGCGGCACTGTTTTGGGAGGTCTTAGAACATGAGGCTATGCCGGAGGAAGCATGTCACTGGGGGCAGGCTTAGAGAATTCTTAAGCCTTGCCAGATCTCCAGTTGCTCTCTGCTTCCTATGACTGCTTGAAGATGTGAGAGCTTAGCATCTGCT
Source organism: Nannospalax galili (assembly GCF_000622305.1). NCBI lineage: Eukaryota > Metazoa > Chordata > Mammalia > Rodentia > Spalacidae > Nannospalax > Nannospalax galili. Next base: position 564,182 of record NW_008359963.1, on the reverse strand, counting down.
CCTACTTCAGCCTCCTCTGCCTCCATGCCTCCCCACCATGATGGACTCTTGCCCCTTTGGAACCGTAAGCTAAATAAACTCTTCCTTTTTAAGTTCCCTTGGTCATGGTGTTTCTATCACAGCAAAAGAAAAGTAACTAATACATACATTGTTGTCAACACTGAATCCTCAGACTTCTCTCCACTTCTGGCTATTGTGGATGTTGAGTAGCTGTGGGTAGGGAGTCATACAGGATTTGAATGACCCGTGCTGTATCCCATTACCCTGCTCAAGCCTAATCTCCCTCCTACTTCCCTTGGGGCCAAGTTAATCCATCTCCCAAAAGTTGAGTGTACACAAAGGGAGCTTATGACAGAGAAGGCTGGGGATAAAGTCAATCTCTAGTGCTGTCCTGTCACTCTTTCCCTCCCAGATCCCCAGCTCAGAAAACTTCCACTGTGGACACAGTGGGCGCTACTGAGCTTGTTACTACCAGATGTACCACTCAAGAGCTGACCCAGGACCGACTTCAGGCCACTCAATGGCACCTGGAGAACTGGGCATGAATTTTCTGTGTGTCATTCCTCAAACAATATTGTTCTGGCCACCAGACAGGCTCTCCTAAACCAATAAACAACATCCAAAGGCCTGGCTTTTACACCCCCTTGGTCATGGTTTCCTAAATTGTTCTGTACCTGAAAGGTCACAGTAGAGTTTATTAGTCACTCTAGGTTTGAAGGGTTAGCTGTCTGCTTCCTTAAATCTAGGAATCGCATGTTTCTGTGACTGGAAAATTCCAGGAAGTTGCAGTGATAAACAGCAGTCTTCTCTTTTGCCCATTTCACTGCTACTGAACCCAATAAGAAAGTTCTGCGGTACAGGCCGCAGGAGGCCCTCACTTAGGCACTGCTCCCTGTGGTACTGACTCTGGGCTTATCTGTCTCTGCAGGTTCTGAAAGCTAGCCAAAACTCGGTTCAATCAACATGCACTTATTGAGGGCCTAATGAGGACAATGTTCAGCTCTGAAGTGATGCAAATAATTGTCTGTCTTCAAAAGGCCTCCAATTCATAGACTCTTGAAGTCAGCCCTTTCTACTGGCTTCTGCCTTAAACTTGATAGATTAACCATCAGTAGCATTATGGTCTGGTCCAGGCCTTGCCCCTTTATACTATTCCTGATATTGGGTTCCACATGTGGACCCCTTCCATCCTATAGCACAGACTCACCTTTCACTTTGCCATCTGCCCACAGAAGCTCTGCCTCAGCCTATCCGCACTGAGCCTCCACCTTCGCGTTCTGCAGGAAGGCCTTGCAAATCATCCCTCTGCATACTTGTGATGGGGTCCTGTGGAGGGTGAGGGGTGGGTACAGCTGCTGTGGGTTTGATCCAGCAGAACTCTGCTTTTCCTAACACCTTCAGAGCCCTCTCTGGGAAGCAATTGCCCTGATCTGTGTAGGGGAAAGAAAGATAGGTATTACTTTTACCCAACTTCTGTCTTCTGCCCTCTTGAAGTCTTGGATTCTTTGAAACCAGTCTTCTAGAAGCTTCTCTGTTAAGTCCCATAAAATGGGTTGGAGATGCTGTGCTCTGAACGGGTTCATAATTCTGTGTATCTCTTAAGCATATGGCTGTCATTTGAACAAGCTCCTCACTGCAAGCTGGTGAGGCCAAGAACCCCAGGGCTTCATTCCAGCCTTTCTATCATGGGGCCTGACTCTCCTGTATTATGGGGCAGGCAGGATGCACTGTTAATTGCATGAGCTTTGTGTCTATTAACCTCTATCACTAACCTGATCACTACTCAGGCCTGCTTCACCCCTTTATATTTTGCTGCTAACTTTAATCCCAGTCTTCAGATCATCTGTTTTTCCTATTGTGTTTCCTCCTGTGGACTCTGGACTTCTGACATTTTTCTCAAGTCCCCTTTTCCTGGCCTGATTTAATTCTTTTCCTGCATTGCTTGGCTGTTTTCATATACAAGTCACTGCTCACAAGCAATGAATGGCACAGATCAAATGAAAAGGCCTATGGCACCCACTGATCTGAGAACCAGCACTCTTGGGTCGTCTCTGTTAAGTATCCTAGATACCAGCATCTATACACTGCAGAGTGTCTAAGCTGATTTCTACCTATGCAGCTGAAAACCTATGCTGAGGTTCCCAGTAACCGACCCAGATATGGGTGTCACATGCCTTAAAAGCAGAATGTGATCTGGGCTCTTTTTCTTTTTTCATATGCAGACAGGGTTACTGCCTGAGCTGCTGCTGAGCCCTATGGGTAATTTTTGCACTGAACATATAGGGCTTGGCAAAAACAGGTTATCTCAGGTACAGGGTTTCGTATAATCTTTGAGAATCTGACCTACTTGCTGAATATCTCCAGAGAAAGAGAAAGAGAGAGAGAGAGAGAGAGAGAGAGAGAGAATCTTTCTACTTTATGGAGTCTATAAAATTACCTCAACATTAGGTTCACTCTCTATTTAACTATAAGAAAGTGGAAGAGCATTTCAAGACTTTCCCAAGAGGTCAATGATGGGCAAAGTTTTCCCAGAGCCTTACACTGCCTGACTGCATTCACTGCAGGATCCAAACCCACCATCCTGGGTGTGGGTTGATGGCCGAGTCTCATTATGGTTTGCTGTGGGGACTGGCATTTAACTGGGCTTTAATTCTCTTTCCTTCCTTTCTCTAGAATACCAGACTCATCATTTTACTGAAAGTGATGATGTTTTTGTGATGTGTCAAGCGTTTCTGAAAAGGACAAGGGTTTACTGTTCACACTTCAGGGTGATGTTTGAACAGAGACTGCCTGGCATTTAAGTCTCTCTTGCTGGCTCTCAGGTAGTCAAACTCCAGAGAACAAGACAATCTCCTGAGACTGATACATCTCAAAAGCACAAAGCAGGTGTCTTCCCTGAAGCACCTGGGGGTCCAACAGGAAGACTGGCCTCCCTGAAGGAGACTATGCAGGGGGACAGAGCAAAGCCCCAGAGCCAGCTGAGAAAGAGAAAGGCACAACAGTGACAGGGCTTGTTTTGTGCATTTATATGCTTACAGGCTGGGTGCCTCACAAAACATTGCTTCTGTTGGTTAGGACTACCCAATGAGGTGGATCCTGTAGCAGAATAGGGTTTCTATTCACGCCAGTACTCCAGCAGGTGGCATGGACCCTGCTGCATGAGGACACTAGAACACCTGGAAGGGACCTGCCTCAAGAAAGAGCAAAAGCCCCAAGTTAGGTTTGGAAAGTGGGAATAGGGTCTGTGCATGCTTAATGGAGTAGATACCACTGGTCATAGCTCCACCCCAAGCCCTCATTCCCTACAGTGCTGGACAACTTAAATAGCTACTTTCCTACTGCTGACCTTGTTTTTTTTCTTATGGGTCTTATTGTGTAGCCCAGGCTGGCCTTGAACTCGGGATTCTCCCGTCTCTGCCTCAGAGTTCTGAAATTGTAATTATGTAGCATCATGCCTGACTTGTAGTTTGGATCTTAAGCATCTTCCAAAGGTCCCCAGGATGGCACCATTGGGAAGCAGTGAAATCTTAGGATGTGCTGCCTAGGGAAGAGAGTTGTGGGACCCTCATCTTTTCCTCTCTCTCTTTTTTTTTCCACGTTTCACCATATGTTCTGTATTAGGGTTCTCTAAAGAAACAGAGCTGGTAGAATGAATATATATATGTATGTATAGAGATTTATCAGCTTAGCTCACAGGATAGAGTCCGAGTAGTCCAACAATGGCTGCACCATACTGGAGAGGCTGAGAATCCATAGTCGCTCAGTCCACAAGGCTGGATGTCTCAGTAGTCCCAATCTGGCACTGAAGGTCTGACAGATTCCAAAAGATCAGCTAGTCTTCAATCTACAGCAGCAAGACGAACTCACCAGGGAGAGAGAAGGCAAGCAGCAAGAAGCCTGGCGTTCTCCTCTGCCTTGGCCTTTTATACCGGCTGCCATCAGAAGATAATGCCCACATTTAGGGTGTGTCTTCCGGCTTAGGATGATCCAATCAAGAAGATCTCTTTCATTTCAGTTAATCTCAGATCCAATCAAGTTGACACCCAGGATTAGCCATCACAAATTCCCACAGTGATGTGCTACCATAAGCTCAAAGCCATGGAGCCAACCAACCATGGACCTAAACTTAGGAGACAAAACAACCATTTTCTCTTTATAAGCTGGTTCTCTTGGGTATTTGTTAAATTGTGGGAAGGGTGGCTGATACTCCACCACATGATTTCTAGGGGGCAACAGTGTCAGTCAGCACCACTGGTGCCAGAGCTGGCCATGAAGGCCATGGCAACAGGTCCCAAGAAGCCCAAACCCAGCAGCCACCGTATATCCAATGATGCTACCCTCATGGCCTTGGTTACTGGCTCCCACAATGTGCTCACAAAGTTGTTCCAAAGTTAGGAATAGCGTGTACTAGTAAGTGATTAACTAACACTCAGCAGAGGGGTGGGAAAAGGGAGGGAGAGGAGGGAGCCTAGCATGTCCCATTTGCCATTTTCTAGGGTGTAAACACTCTCATCATAGACATTAGCTACTAATGGACATCAGAGAACTTGAGGCCAGAAGAGTACACAGGAGCACACCATCACATAGGATTAACACTTCTACCACAGATACAACAGGCATCACCTAAAGAGCACAGGTAATTTTAACATGCATGTAAATGGAGGAAATGAAGACTTTTGACTATGTATCATCTTTGACTTTAACATAATTTATCTAAGCTTACATAACTCTGGTTTTAATAATGTCTGCACTTAACAACTACTTTTGAAAAGTCCCTAAAAAATGGAACTGCTGGTTCTTGTGAGTCCATATGATCCTGTTCTAGCACACAGCTGACTGGAAAAAAAAATGTGGTCACCACATGGTAGCTAAGAGTCCAAGTTCATGGTCCAGAAAAACCATCCTGGGATATCCAGAGATGACTGGGAAGAACTGCATGGAATGTGCATGGGGTATGGAGTGGGGACTGGTCACATATTGGATGGGGTCAAAGTCTGCAAGATGCTGTATTATTGTGGCTTTTTCTGAATCATGAGTAGCAAGTGAGACCCAATCCCTGGTTCAGGCGCTGAGGTCTTTTTCCTGTACCAATACAGATACACAGAATATTCCTATTGCATGCAGCTCCCCATGAGAAAAGACTGTTCCTCTTCCCAAACAGGGACCCCACCTTTCCCTAGAAATGCCTACCAGTGTCCTGAAGAATCTCTGACCTGCTCAGCTCCCTTCTCCATCACCCAGGGAGAGTCACATCACAAGGCCAATCTGGAATATATCCCTCAATACCCACCCACAGAAGTTCGGCCTTGGAGCTGAAGTAGCAGGAGAGATGTCCAGTTTGGCCCAGCAGCTTTGAAGAACCAAGGAGGTTCTATACAGAGTCAGATGCAGGGGTACAGTATGGAAAAAAGCAGCCCAAGTCCCCACAGAGAAAGGGCTAGGAAACAGATCTGTGCAATGACACAGCATGAGTGCAATTAATTGTTGTCAAAGCATTTGCTGGCTGTATTCATCTCTTATGTGGGAGAATAAAACTGTCACAGTGACGGCAACTTTATTCAACATTGGTGCAATTACCAAACCTAAAAATAGGAAGCAAAAGGGAGGTTTTTCTTGAGGGGGCTGAGCTATTACCCCTGTCACATGGCTGGACAGTAAACCCCACAAGATGGAGGGAGGGACCGGAAGGAAGCTGAAATTCAGTGAGTGTTGTATGTGCTACTATCAGGTGCATCTCACCCATAATCCTCTGGTGTAGAGGAGGGAGGGGCACTGGGGGGAGCATCAGAGGATGAGATCTACTGGACAAGACTTATAGTGACCAGTTCTCTACTAAGAGCCCTCTAGGCACGGTTGACTTATCACAACACCTATGGGAGGGATGGGCCTCAGTTTATAGATGAGACAGCAGAGTATCAACAGCTCCACAAGGTCCCCAACTCCAGTCTTTCTGATTGTAGTCAGTCATCCCAGGTTGCTTGTTGTGAGACGTGAGGCCAGCTGGACAGACTCTCTCCTCTGTCTTCATTCCTTTCCTCCTCTTTCTTTTTCATATCCCATCACCCTTTCTAGATTGCATTATGCTTTTGAGAATACAAAAACATCAAGACCCTAGAAGCAAAAACATTCAGGTTGACATTTGGACAAGTGTGATCGTGGCTTAGGCCCTTGATCTCCAGAAGTTTTGTACCAAAGCTTTCAACTATCATTTGAAGATAGTCATAGTTCCTGCTTTATAATATCATTATGAGGATTCAGTGAGACCATGGGTATCAAGTAAATGCTTTGCAGTGAGCCCAGTGCAATAAGCATTCAGTGGCAGGGGACAGCATGACTGGCTAGAGAAGGTGGCATTGAAATGAGGAGTCTGGACCTTGTCTGATCTCCACTGAGGATGCTATAGATGGGCACAAGCCTCAGGAAGGGCAGCTGGGTTCGGGGGACATTCACTCCATTCTCTCATGTCCAGTTGGCCTTTGTGGTCCTCCTGAAATGTGGGGGCCTGCCTTTCTTGGCCTGGACATTAGGTGGAGTATAGATTGCTGGGAAGACTTTCTCTCTGTGGAGTACTCACCATCCCCAGGCACTGTGCAAGTTATGAGCAGGCATGAATTCACCTCCTCTCTACAGCAAGTAGGGGCAGTGGGTATGATTCTCCTCCCACCTTAGGAAAGTGAACTTACCTGTCTCTTCACCCTCTCGGTCCCATTCTGACCCTTTGGGCACAGCTATAGGGCTGTAGCAGGAGAACAGGGCCCAAGCTCCAGACCGCCTCAGGCACTGACTGCATCTCTGAATCACCTGGATCTGTGCTTGGTATGTGGGTTCTACTTCGCTCAGTAATCACTTACTTTGGATTCTTGAAGTTCTGGGAATCTCAAGGCATTTCTCCTGCCTTGCTCTTTTTTCTTTCCATGGAGCACACAATGAGAGGAAAAGATGACCAAACAAGCAAAAATTATGTGAGAAGAGGCAGGCATGGATTTAAAGCCATGCCCCTGGCCAGCTGCACATATCTGCAAGGGACCCATCTTCTCAGAGTTCCATCATATATAAAACAGAGCAGAGCTGTCTCAGGTATTGTGATGAGGACAGGCCCAGAACAAGTGTGTACCGAACACCTGACATCACCCTCTGTGACTACTGTTGCCATATGATCACCCATCATGCAGCTGTTGTTGGGAGGGCTCACCTGAGGAGGGTGTGCCTTCCCACACTCCCTGATGTCCCATGAGCGTAGCAGGGGAAGCTGATCCTATCTGCTGTGGGCTCACTGGGAGGGTTGGGCAAGGTTGTAGTACAAGCTGGCATATACCTGTCAACAGCCCATCACACTTTTATTGTTTATTTATTTTTGAGATAGGGTCTCCCTGTAGCCCCAGTTGGCCTGGAACTCACTATGTAGACTGGGAGATCTGCCTGCCTCTGCCTCCTGAGAGCTGGGATTAAAGGTGTGCACCACCACGCTGGGCCCATTACACTTTTACAAATATCAAAAAATGTGCTTCTTCTGGGGACTGAAAACTTGCTGCAACTCCCAAGCGATCACTGGATTCATCCCCCCATCTCAATTAGTAGCAAAGGAGAAAAACTAGATATTTCTCTTTCAAAAAGGTAAGAGCTACCCAGGAGGCACAACAGCTTTTGAAGCTTTTAAAGAAATGAAACCTCTCACCTCCATTAATCAAAGAAAACCACGCCCCAAACACTTCCTCTAAAGCTCAGTGCTTTAAAATCTTTTCTTGTAAAAGTCAGTGCTGGCAGTTGAACTTTAGCGAGACCCTAAGCTACGGAGTGACAGAAAGAACATGTGCTCTTAAAGTCAAGCACTGGGATTCAAAAGTAGGTCCCAACTGCTGTATATAGGCAAGTCGCTCTCTCCCTTTGAGCCTCAGCTTCCTCACTTGCAAAATGGGGAAAAGGACAGTATTGGCTTCCAGGACTGTGTGGCGGGTTCAGTGGCATAGGAAAGCAGTCTGTAAAATGTAAAGCACCATCTCAGTATGAACTGTTGTTTACTACTGAGGGATGGTGTCAAATTTATCACTCAGGAAGTTGGTATGTGGTACAGACCACCTTTCCTGATTTGAATTTCTCAATTCTACATTAACAATGTTTGGATATTGATATCTCCTATTATAGGCTGCTTCAAAACCTTTTGAAAGAGGGTGAAGTATAAAACAAACAAACAGCCTCATGGTAAGAGGTGTGCGGACCCCTTACCTGCTCCATGTCAGTTGCTTGTGCAAGATGGCTACGGGGTTAGCTTTGCACCTGCTGCCCAGAATCCAGAGCTTGGTCAAGGTAACTAGCTTTCCTGGAACGACGGCCAGCTAAGGCTATGCAGCCCCAACAGTTTACCCAGTAGGAGCAAGGGCTCAGGCAAGGGCAAGTGTTCTCCCCAAACCTGGCTGTGAATTCCATGGTTTTATACCTCTGGCCCCTCAACAACACCACATTCTGTTTTCTTTCTTTCTTGTGAATTTTATTTTTCTCCATATTTTGTTTTCTGTAGAATTTTTAGAAGCATGTCTTTTTTTGAAAATTTTCTTTTGCTACCTACTAATTTGCCAACCATATGGAGATGTATCCAGCCTGGGATGGGTTGAAATGAGAGAGCCGGTGAGGTGACACTCACGTTGTCGCTGCATTTTAAACATAGCATACAACGTGTTACACAAACACCATTCAGAAACCTGAGTCACAGGTTTCAGATGCAGCTGGGTGCATTTATAAATAGCCTGTGTGTGTCAAACAGTAGAAAAGCAAGGAAGTTTGGGGAATAAAGTCAAAATCATTGTGCCCAATTTAAACATCATAAAAATCTCAGCCTTGTCATTATTTACAACCCCCAGTATAACTCCCACCCAAAAAAGAAGAGAAAGTGGAGTAGAACCTTCTAAATAGGCTGGTGTCCCCACGTTGAACTGAACCGCACAAAGGCTCAAAGGCTGCAGCAGCATCAACTGAAGTGATAATTACGTTGTCTCTCTTCCTGGCTGCCCATACCCATGGTACAGAGCAGCCGCTCTGCGGGGTTTCTGGGCTTGAAACTGCTTTGAGGTTTTTATGCAAAGGTGGCTTAGGCTCATGCCAGGCAGCTGATTGGCATTTACTAACTGATGGATTTTGGTACAACAGCGGAATATATCTTGGGATGATAAAGAACTGACACACGGGACATGTTACAAACACTTAAAAAAATCCATTTCCCCACACTCCCCCTCCCCAGTTCACACTGGACACAACACTGCTAACACACTGCCCGGTGCCCAGCTCAGGAAGCCATTGCCAGGCTCTCAGTCATGAGCAGATTATGGAAATAACCCAGTAGTAGGCTCAGGGAAAACCCCCAAGTTTTCACCCTCCACTGAGTGAGGCGTGTGGCCACAGCTCTGAAGAAATGTGACGAGTTTCAGGCAGCCCATGGTGTCCTTGAGGCTCTCAACCATCCTGCAGAGTTGGCCTTGACCCTGGGCCATTCTGTCCCTTAGCTGGTACCTCTAACTTCTGGCTTTATCCCCATTGTCCAGGCACTCGATGTGACCTCACAAGATGCTGCTCAGTGAAGTGGATGCAGGAAGCAGTGACTGCATCTCCAGAGGCTCAGTGTAAACCAGCTACTCGCTGGTGCCCCGATGCTCAGAAGCACTCTGCAATCCATGTGGGATGTGAACGGCGAAGGCAGTGATACACACAGCAACAATGGACAACGCACAGTTGACACACTCCTAGCTGCTGTGTGACTCCAGTTCCTTCCATTCAATCTCTCCCTCAGCCCCTTCAGGCCTTTCTCAAGCCACAGCAGCAAGTTCCCAGCCTTGGCCTCTCCGTCTTCGAGGTATGAGTTAGGAGCTCACTAAGGTGTAGATCATGCTGAATGCAAATAGAAAAGGGGAAACAAGTATGAGCAGAGCCTGCAGCTCTCAACAGGCCCCTTCCAAGGCTGGACCCCATGGCTTCACCCTCATTCCTGTTTCCACAGTCTCTGACCAACCTACTACTGTGGCCTTGTGACACACCACAGTTCAGACATGAACATCTGTTCCTCAGAGGAAAGTGGAGATATTGCTGAGTTCTTATGAGTACACTCATTAGGAGGATTACTGTGGATCTTACTCCTTTTCCTGAAAACATGGTACAGATATCTATGGTATGAGGGACACAGCAGATTCTTCCCCAAGCAACTAACTGCTGCCACATGCTTATGTAATGACTGGGGCCTCCCAGGTGATGCTGTACACAGCATTACTGATCCATTACAATGTGTCAGTTCCAAGGTTCAGGTGAAGATCACTGTCATGATGCCAGTATGGGTATGTGAACACAGCCCTCTTGGCAAATGAAGTAGGTGAATTTTAACTAGATAAAGGTCCCCTGATGCTCCTGCTTTTAGGTGATGGGTGGTGACCAAGGAGGGGAACATGCACCCCTGTGATCTGACAAAGGCTTCAGACTAATTCTGCATGGCTGATGAATTGATCAGCACCCAAATCTACTGTTTTGTCTACCAGGTAGAAAAAAGTCACCTTTTCATGTTCTAGACCCAAAGAAAATGATCTAAGAAGTCAAAAACCAAAGGAAAGAAACCCAAGATACATTCCTTCTGCACAAATGGAAAACCAATGAGCTCTTTCGAGCAGCTGGAGTTCTCTTTCCAGAGCCTAACATACTGCGTGCTCTTTTGTCCGTGAGTCTGAGCCTCATTGTGTATGTCACTGCTTAACTCACTTTCTTTTTTAAAAAATATTTTAATTATAATATATATATGTGAGTGTATTGCCTGCATGTATGTAAGTGCACCCATGTCATGCAGTGTCCACAGAGATCTGAAAAGGGCACTGGATCCCCTGGAACTGAAATTACAAACAGTTGTTAGCCATCATGTGGATGCTGGGAACTGAACCCAGGTCTTCAGCAAAAGTAGTCAGTGCTCTTAACTGCTGAGCCATCTCTCCAGCCCCACTTTCTTTTATTCAATATTAATCAAACACCTACTGTACACCAAACACCATTTTTGGTACAGGAAAATAATGGTGAGTGTGTAGTCTGAGCCCTTACTTGAAACAATATGCAGCTAGGCTGTGATAACAAACGCCATGGATTTAGTGAATGCCTGCTATCTGCTGAGCATTGGCCAGGGCAGTACAGAGACAGAGGTAAGGAAACAGACTAGTTCTCGGCCATCTAGGGACAGTAACCCATAAACGGCATAAATATAGTCTAGGAAGAATAAAGCTGTAGAGAAGCCAGTGTGACCCAGAAAAATGGGAGGCAAGTGGAGACGCTTCAGTGGCTAATGTGGGCCTGGGTTACATTCATAGTTTGAAAGGACCCTTCTAGCCAAGCCCTGGTGGCACAGGCCTGTAATCACAGCTACTCAGCAGACTGAAGATTCTAAATTCAAGGGTAAGCTGGGCAATTTAGCAAGATTGGTCTCAAAATAAAAAAGTAGGAAAAAAGCTGGGTTATATAGCTCAGTGCTAGACTGCTTGCCCAGCATGCATGAGGCTGCAGCTTTTATCTTCAGTACAAGGAGAGAGGAAAAGAAAGAGAGGGGGATGCAGAGAGGAAATACGAAGAGCAAAGAAAAGGCAGGAAAGAAAGAGGAAGGGAGAAGACAGGGTAAAGAAAAGCAAAGAGCATTCTGCCGAGAAGGAAAACTGTCCACACTGGACTTGCCAGGATAGGTATAACCTAGTCTCTGTTCCGTATAACCCACAAATATCGCCTGATCCACAAGACAGACCAGGGAGACCATGGTTAGTACAGTGCAGTAGAATGAGGCTCTGGGGCTGGGCACATTGCTAATCATTAGGGGTTTGGACAGATTTCTTAACCTCTTGGAGGCCCCCGGGAACCACACCCCACCTTCACATGGTCCTTGGGTTCAGTTACATGAGTCTCCAGTCCCATAATCAGATCAGAGGCCACTCTGCTATGTGGACGTCCACAACTGCATGAAGCTGTGAAGATGGAGCCCGGTTGACAGTGGAAACCCCAAGATCCTGGAGATGCTAGAGCTGTGACACATCTACTAAGGAGAGCTGCATACAGGGAGTCGTACCAGCCCAAAAGGGAAAGACATATGTTTCACACAGCAAAGCTGGAGGGGCTGAGCCATTGAAACCCTTTGAAAATAAAGTCCTAGAAGTTAGACATGGAACTACTGGATTTGGTGTTTGTCCTGCTGGGTTTTGGTCTTACTCAGGTCCAGCACTTCCTCACTATGCCCCCACTCCTCCCTTTTGGAATGGGAATGTGTGTTCAGTTCCATTGTATATTGGAAGTATATAACTTATCTTTTGATTTTATAGGGACTTACAGCTAAGAGACTGCCTTGAGCCTCAGAAGAGACTTTGGACTTTTGAATAGTATCAGGACTGGTAAAGACTATGGGGACTTCTAAGGTTGGACTAAAGACATTTTGCCTTATGATATGGCCATTAGCCTATGAGGGCCAGGGAGTGGAATGTAGTAATTTGACTAAGTGCCCCCCCATAGGTTCCAAGTATTTGAACATTTTGTATGCAGTTGGTGGTGCTGTGCTGGGAGGTCTTAGGAGGTGTGGCCTTACTGGAGGAAGCATGTCACTGGGGATGGGCTTTGAGAGTTATTAAGCCTTGCCAGATTCTAGTAGCCATATCCTTCCTGTGCCTGCTTGAAGATATGATCGCTTGACTTTCTGCTCTGTCACCATGCTCCCCCTGCCATTATGGACTCTAACCCTCTGAACTGCAAACCAAATAAACTCCTCCTTCTATAAGTTTCCGTGGTCATGGTGTTTCATCACAGCAACAGAAAAGTAACTAATACAAGTGCTATATCCAATTGTGTTTCGGAAACAAAGCAATGAATCTGCTCTGAAGGTCATGGAAAACCAAAGCAGTGACCAGCAGACAGAAAGTTAAATAAGAGTGTGGGCTACTTACTCAGTTATAGAGTGAACATGCCCATATATGCGGCTGGAGCCACCAACATGGCCCATGTCACCTGTCTTTCCTCACAGCGCAGCAGACAGCAGTATTGTTCTCTGGGAATTCTTCTATCTTTGGTTCCAGCAGCTCAAACAGGAAATGAAGAGCTTGTCCTGCCTCAGTCTCCCAGACTAATGTGGATCCCAGGCTAATAGGGCAGGAGCCAGGAAGGTTGTGGTGTTGTTCTGCTGGTTTGGAAGAGGTACACTGCTATCTGGAAACAGGCCACCCTGTCTATGACTGTAGGGTAGCCTGCAATCTCATAAAGAAAGTGAGGCTGAGTTCACCCAGGAAAGAAACCCCATCTGAGAAACCTCTAAGGTCTGGCCTCTCCTCCTCTATACGAGCTTTGTCCACCCCATGGTGGTTTGAATGAGACTGTCCCCCATAAGCTCCAAGTATTTGGACATTTTATCCACAGCCGATGATGCTGTTTTGGGAGGCGTTAGAAGGTGTGGACATGCTGAAGGAAGCACATCACTGGAGACAGGCTTAGAGAGTTCTTAAGCCTTGCCGGATCTCCAGTTGCTCTCTGCTTTCTACGCCTGCTTGAAGATGTGAATGCTTAGCTTCTTCTCCTGCTCCAGCTACCTCACCATGCCTCCCCACCATGACAGACTCTAATCCTTCTGAACCTAGAACCCTAAGTTCAAATAAACTCTTCTTCCTATCTGCTTCCTTGGTCACAGTGTTTTATCATAGCAACAGAAAAGTAATTAAGACACACCCTCTGCAGGTCTCCATGGATGGGAGCCAGCTCTAGCTGCTAAAGACTTCAGCCAGAAGGACTTGGGTAAACTGCTGGTCACCTCAGCATCTCCAGAGAACTTCTGAGTGTCCTCAGGCTCATGAAAATTAGAGCAGGAAGGATCTAGACTCTCTATGGAGAGTAAAACTCTGAAGCTGAAGTAACTGCTGACTTCATGAAAAAGACACTAGACTAACTGTGCCCTCAACTTCCCGAAGCTAAGGGGTTCCTGATGAGGCTACACCTCCCAAGCCTCTGTAACCGCTGACCCTAGGGAACAAGAGGGAAGGGGTGACAGGACCAAACCAATGCTCCAGGGTGGCAGGTCCCACCTCTGGCATGTGGAAGTGTCATCTGTGGAGCTCATATAAAGTTTATTGCCTGGCCCACAGTAGATCTACTCCCACCCAAGGGCTGGAGAGTCACCAACCATTCACATTGTAAGCGGCCTCTCATTTTGACAGACTTGTCTAAGGATTCCCTAAGCAGTTAAGAGTTCAATCTTTGGCTCATACTTTTTATGAAACTAGTAGTTGTGACTTTGGGAAAGGTTTCTACGTTCTTAGATCTGGTTTCCTCATCTCAAATACATGGGTAAAGGCGAGATATATCTCATAAATTCATCAATGCACACAGCCTGGTTCAGTTTTGAATGCTGAGCAATGTGGCAGTCATGACCCAATCTGAACCCAGAGGTAGCTATGAAGTTGAGTATCCCAACTCTCCTCTGCTTCTGCAGGGTATGCTGTTACCATGCCCCTCTGGAGACAGCACTGCCAAAGTAGGGACAGAGTAACAAAGTGATTGGGAAGAGGCCCCAGAGAGTAGCACAAAAGGAGCTGGAGACAGATCCAGAACAGGCAGCCTCTGGGATATCAAACTATAGGATGACTGCTCAAAGCTCTCTGCTGAGCGAGGGCATTTGAGTGAAAAGGTGAAGAAAGGGACCCTGGAACGGCCCTGCGAAGTCGGCAGGATTTGCTCAATTAGAACAGGTTATATAACATTGGAAAAACTGCAGCATGAGCATATAATGACCCAGGGTGCTGTTCCACAAAGTGTGACTGCCAAGGGGGAGAGGGTTGCTCTTATGGTACCTAAGAGTCTTCACGAATAGGCTGAAGGAAAGGGGCAATGAGACTGGGCCTCTGGGGCTACTGGCACCCTGATGGACTGAGCTACAGAGCTCCAAGGGGCAGGAAGTCCTGCCAAGAAGAAGGAACCCATAGCAACTCCCCAGCAGTCTCCTACAAGATGTCACAGAATGCTTCCCTGCTGCTCTAAAGATGTGTACAGGGCCACCTGCCCCTTAATCCTTTCCCAGAAGACCTTGCTCCCAAGCCAGAGTTAACTGTGATCAGATCCAACTGGCCATGTTATCCTATCATAGGCCACCTTCCCAAAGCTACCTCTTCAAGGCCAGCCTGAAATTCCCTTCCACCTGCCACTGGAACAGAAGCCATGAGGGGTAGAACTCACCAGTACAGGTAGTAGAAGAAGGAGAGGAGATAGAAGGCTAGCTTACACCAGGCTTCCTTCTGACAGTAGCTCAAGGTGTCAGCATTCATGACAACTGGAGGGTCGTAGGCTAGTTCTGAGCTGTCCGCAGGACAGTGGAAATACCTGTAGGAAAGAAGACATGATAGCAATGTCTCTGAGACTCATGGCTCCCAATGGTATCAGGCCAAGCCCTTCTGGTGAAGGAGTTCTCTAGAGATCCCTGCCTCATGTGGATCAGAGTCTGGAAATCCCTGCAGTACAGTTCTGCCACAACCTTCCAGCAGGTGCTAAGCCTCCAACAGATCACTGGCATCATGTTGGTTACACCCACATAAAAAGATATTCTCACAGAAGGAAAAATGTGTCACTTAGTATTGTGGTTTGAATGTGAAATTCCCCCACCCCAGGCTCATGTGTTGTCATTTTTAGGGCCCAGCTGGTAGAACTGTTTTGGGAGGATGTGGAACTTTTAGGAAGTGGGGCCTGGTTAGAGAAGTGGGTAGGTAGGAGGTGGGCCTTGAGATTTATAGGCCAGCTCTACTTCCCACCCCGACTCTCTGCTTCCTGATCTACTAGGATGTAACAGGCAGCACTGGGGCAAGTTCCCACAGCCACAAACAGAACCTGGGCCGCCATGTTTTCTCCATCATGATGGAGTGTTTCCTTAAAGCATAAGCCAAAACAAATCCTTCCTGCTTTAAGTTGCTTCTGTCACAATAATGAGAAAAATGATACACCTGGTATCGCCTGGGAGGGGCCAAGACCTCCCTTTGGGTATAGATATGAGTGTGGGAGTATGGAAGCACTGTGACCAATACTGACATTGAATGTCATTCTGCCTTGAATGAATATTAATCACTTTGTATTAAATAGCACCCTCTACCTTGACCCTCATTTACATTTCTGAATACTATGGAGAGACATTACATTCCTCCTGGAGTATACAGTTATTTTTCATGTTCTTGTTTACTTGATACAAAGTCTCAGAAGAACAAAAAGAAAATTCACCATTTTTGGAGAAGCTGAGGGAGAAGCTGGGTGGAGGGGTACACTGTCCACATCAAAGTCCATAGCCACATCAACTGCACACACAGCAGCTGGTCAAGGTCAGGAAGGGAGCAGCTCACATGACATCTGGGGCCTTGTACAGTAGTACCTGCCTTTGGTTCTTGTCCCACCAATATCAGCAGGGCATAGGCAGAGCCCAAGATCCCAGCGTATCTGGAATGGGCCAGTGCTGCTCTTTGCTCTTTGGTCTGGGAACGGATCTGGGAGGCAGGGGTGCAGACTCATGCTCCTGTCAGACCCTAGACAGGCAGTGCTTCTCCACCCTGCAGAATCACCCAGCCTAGCCTGACCAGGAGACTGATTGTGCCAACTTTGAAGACTGCCTTGATAGTGCAGCACCTGCGGAGCTGGCATCTCAGTTCCCTCTTCTTTCCAGTTCAGAGAATGGCACTGGCATTATCCGTCACCAACACTATGCTAAGAGGACATCACAAGCCAGATTTGATGACAGCTGCCAGCTCATAGCCCTCAGGCCACTTACCTCTCCTCTTCTCCAGAGCAGATTTCAAAACTTATTTGCTGTCACTGTGGCTTTGTTTCCAGGTGACCTCATTAAATAGAGGCAGAGGAACGGGATGACCAAATGGCTTGGTGGGAAGGACTAAGACAGATACTTTTGCTTGCTGGTTGCTAGACTGTCTTTCCTTGAGTCAGTCATCAACCCACCCTGGGTCTCAATTTCTCATCTGTAAAATGTGAATGAAATTTCCTACCTCAAAGGGCAGTTGCGATGCTGATGTGAGGTACAAATAACCCCAAAAAACAGACACTAAAAAATGGTGACCAGTTTTATTGAAGCAAAGTGAGCTGAGCATGAGAAGAGAGGGGACTTGTCTGCAATAGAAACTCCATAAGGAGGAGACTGGGGACATAGTTGAGTCCTAAAGTGCTTGTCTTGCAAGCAAGAGGACCCGAGTTCAATCCCCAGAACTCACATAAAAATGCGGAGCATGGTGGAGTGAGCTTGTAATTTCAGTGCTGGGGAGGCAGCACTGGCCTGCTAGGTGAGTTCCAGGCCTATGAGAGACCTTGTCTAAAACAATAAAAGGTAGACAGCATACCTGAGGTTGTCCTCTGACCTTCAAACACACATGCACACACAGAGGAAAGAGGCAGAGAAAAGAAAAAAGGGGTGTTGGGGAACTCGGGATATTAAAGGACTTTTCTGCTGGTCTTCTGTTTCTCTTTTGTGTTCTGATGACTTCTTAATTATGAAGAGGTTGGTCAGAGACCACCAAAGATCCCAAAACCAAGACAAAGCCCTCAGTCTTTATAAGATCATGGCTGCTCCCTGTCTTCACAGACATACATTCCGGGAGTGAATGCTGAGCTCTCCTTTTCCTTGCTCAAGACAGGTAGTACCCTTAGAAGAAAGCTCCTGTCCAAGTGCTGTAATCTGACCATGTTTTCTTTCTTTTTGTGGTGCTAGGGGTGGAACCCAGGGCCTCCAATACAATAAGCCCCACCTCTAGCTCCTACCACATTTTTGATTAGTTGCATTCATAGCTCACAACTTGAAGAATCACAGGAGAAATTTCTTTTGTAAGGAAGTGATTCAGATCAGGCTGCATGTGAGGTAGAGGGAGCCCAGAGCAAAGGTCTCAGGTGAACCATGATCACAAACAAGCTGAGCAAACTGGGCAGTTGCCTTACACTATGGGCTTCCTTGACCCTGTATGTAGAACAGGGAAGAAGAGGCCGACACCTGGCAGCTGTTGTAGATTCTAGATGGGGTGATGTAGGGAGAATTCTTGAAGAATGTCACACTATTCAACACTAGGGCTCTTCTGTGTGTCTTCTTTCTGTGTCCAAATGTTAGCAGATTGCCTTTACTTAGTGCTGCAACTTGGCTCTGGAACATTCCCCAGGTATGACAGGCCTGGTTCCCAGCCCATGGTGCAACCAGGAGGTAATGAAGCTTTTAAGAAGTGGGTCTCAATGAGTAGATGCCAGAAGAGGGAGAGTCAGTTTTCCTTACTGGTGTGACGCCTGGCAAATTGACCAGACTCCAAAGGATAGACCCACACCCAAGAACATTTAGGAAACACAGGTGAGACTTGATAAGCCTTTAAAAATGTGTTTTATTATTTTTATTTTATGCATATAAGTGTTTTGCCTGCATGTAATAAGTGCACCACATGTATGCAATGTCCGTGGAGGCCAGAAGGGAGTATTGGGTCCCCTGGAACTCGAGTTATGGATGGTTGTTAGCTGCCATGTGGGTGTTGGGAATCAAACCTAGGTCCTCTGGAAGAACAGCAAGTGTTCTTAACCTCTGAGCCATCTCTCTAGCCCCTCAATGAGCCTTTTTAAAAAAGACAAATAACAGAGGATGTGAAGTTGGGGTGGGTAGTAAGGTGGGGGAGGAGAGAGAGGGAAGTCTGAATATGATCAAAATACATTGTATGAAATTGTCAGATCAATAAAATATTTTAAGTCATGCCTAGTGTGCAGTCTTAAGTCATGGAAAGAGAGTATACCCTTGAAAGAGATTATGGGATGGATGTCTCTTACGCTTTCTTTCATTTCCTGTCCACTATGAGGTGAACAGCTTCCCCCACTGCACACTTTCCAACTCCTCTCAGGTCAAAAGCATCAGGGCCCACTGACCATGGTCTGAAATCTCTAAAACTCTGAGCTACAATAAATCATTCTTTTTTATAAATTGGTTATCATGGGTATTTTGTTATAGTACTAAAAAACCAGCATTCTTAATATAGAGCTTGTCTATGTAACAATTTTCCTTCTTCCCTAGATCTTTGACTTCTGCCCTCTGTGTTGGGTCAACAGTACCATCACCCTCTCAGCCATCCAGCTCAGAGTCTCCCTCTCCTTCACCTATGCCCAATTGCTGGTCAAGGCCTGTCCAGTTTACTTCCACAGTTCTGGCCTCTCAACATGCCAACTTCCATTGTCCAGGGCAGGTCTCCCTCATCCCTGCATCTCTCTTATCACTCACCTGGAGTTTTGTCATGATCCTAATTTGATTTCCACCTCAATACCTCTCCTTGGGACCCACCCTTCACATTCCTGCTAGGATCAGCTTCCTAAAACCTAAAACATATAATGCCAATTTCCTCCTCCAGAGATTCTGATGGCTTTCTAGTCCCTATAGATGAATTAATTCCAACCTGTCCATTGAACCATCTCTGGCATTCCATATAAGATTCCCAGTTGTTCATCAATGCCATCCTCCAAGAACCTCTAACCAACCATTCTGGGAAAACAAACAAACAAACAAAATGCTCTTCTGCTCTTCCTTAAACATGCCTAGTGCTCTCTCACTCTGGGCCTTTGAACATGCTGGTCCATGTGTGCTTTTCTAGATTTTCCAGCATCATTCTTCGGCCTAGCTTAAGAGTTTCTTTTTATATGTTCCTACAGATAGTTCTCATATGTCTGTTATGAAGATACTCCCTTTAGTTGCTAGGATATGCCTAGGAGAAGGATTCATATGTACTCATATATTTTCATCTGGGAATTCCCTTCAATGCCTAGAAAGCAGTGTGTGTCCCTGTTTGCTAATGAAGGAGTGGAATACTCTGGGTGTGCCTGAGTCGAAGTTATATTTTATGATAAGATGGTAATGATGAACCAATTGGTCTGGAGGTCCAGAGCTCTGAGATCAAGGGATTTAAGGCAAGGAATTCTTCCACATAATTACTCTCCACTTCTTTGGTATTTACTACCCTGCCCCATATCCATCCTATAGAAAGCCCAAGTTGCACAATCTAAAGCAAGGTCTTTAGAAGAGAATAAAATATTTGAAATCAGAATGGTCCCAGAAAATCTAGTCCATCTGATAGTTGCTTTTTTTTTTCTTTAAAAAAAGAAAACAAACATACCATGGAAATCATTGTTTTAAAGTGTACAATTCAGCGAGCTTTAGTATATTTATAGAGTTGTACAACTATCAATATTATCTGACTTCAAAGTACTTTCATCACCCTAGGAAAAGCCTTGTACTCATTGGCAGTCATCTCCCAGCTCCCTCCCAGACTTCGAAAACCACTAATTTACTTTCTATCTCTATAGATTTGACTGTTCTGGACAGTGCATAGAGCCATATAATATGTGGCCATTGTGTCTGACTTCTTGAACTTATTTTGAGGCTCATCCATGTTGTAGCAGATATCACTACTTTGTGTTGTTTTAAATTTCCAAATAATAAACATTCCATTGTATGGCTATACCACATTTTGTTTATCCATTCATAAGCTGATAGGCATTGATGTTGTCTGTGTTTTAGCTACATTGAATAATGCTTAGCTTCTTTTTCACACTGTCCCACAGGATTGGGTTTGATTAACAGAGTCAAGAAGGACTGACTTCCCAGTTCTGGAAGGGAAATTTGGAGAGGTCTGTCCTAGTTATCTTTGCCAACTTGACACAGCCTATAGTCATCTGATGGCCCAGTCCACTGTGGGTGGCACCATTCCCTAGGCAGGTGGTCCTGGTTATCTAAGCATGAGTCTGTGAACCAGCCAGCAAACAGCATTCCTCCATGGTTTCTTCCTTCAAACTCCTGCTTGAGTTCCAGCCCTGAGTTCCTTCAATGGTGGACTACAACCTGTAAGCTGAAATAAACCTTATCCTTCCCTAAGTTGCTTTTTGTTAGAGTGGTTTTTACACTAGAACAAGGTTTCTAAAAGAGAAGGATGAAAGGAAGGCACTGAATGGCTGATCTTTTGGGCAACATTGTCACTTGTAGAGAAAAATGGGAGGAGGATGAACCAGTTCTAGGCAGACCTACCTCCAGAAGTGATAGAAAAGCAGAGGAACATTCAGCCCCAGGGTGAGCCATTCCTGAGCACACAGGAACATGATGCAGAAGAGGCTGTGGATAGAGTACTCTGGCAGCACTAGCTGGAGAGAGAGCAGAGACACAGGCCTGGTTAGAGGAAGAAAGGGCGCCCTGCTTCGAAGGCCTCCACCGACACACTGCCTCCCATGTGAAGGCCCTTCCTGCAGTATGGTCCCCTGTGACTGAGCACTTGGGGAAAGTGCTCTGTGTTTTATACCCAACTCCAAGTGGACATAGGCCCTCTGCACTCACCCCTGGGGCCACTGATAGCTGAGAAAAAGGGAGGAGGTGACCCAGCATCTGAGCTATCTTATTTAAGGCAGACCATGAGGAGAACACTAACAGGATTCTTTCTGTCACCCTTTAGCTGTCTTGTTTTTGTGTTTCTGGTTCCCATGTGCCCTCCTCTAGCAAATAGGTGTGTTTACTTCCAATACAGGAGGGTCAAAAAAGGCATTGCAAAAGAAAAGGCATTTGACTTGATGGATGGGTCAGGAAGAACCCAAAAGAAATACATGTAGCAATGGTAAAGAGGGACAGGTAGCCTCTGGGTGAAGGAAGAGGAATGAACTTGGACCCAGAAGAGCCCGAGGGAAGGGTGGTCAGCAGGAAGATGAATATCCCTGCCCCATGAGGTGCTCACATGTCAACAGAGATGAAACTGCAAGCTAAAGGTGACTATGAGGTAGAAATTTGATCCCTTGCAGCAAGGAAAGCTATAGGGATGCAAACGTACTCTGACTATCCTTCTAGGGCCATCTCAAACTCCAGTTTCTAAAGGAATCCTTGTCCATCCTCCCCTATATCTCTGTCCTTGTGGGAATCAGTTCTCCCCTTCTACCATGTGAGTCCTGGGGATAGACAGATCATCAGGCTTGGCAGCAGGCAGCTTTACCTGCTAGGCCATCTTGTCAACCCCTCCACAGCATGTTTTCTGACCCTTTCTTACTTCCTTAGAGACTTTCCCAGCCACTCTCTATGGGATTATCCTACACACACACACACACACACACACACACACACACACACACAGATATATTCCAGCACTCCATAAACTGACTAGCCAAAGTCTGCCCTGTTCTCATCTCCATTTGCAAAGTTCTTTGCAGGGTGCCTGACATGTCTTATCTAATGACCTGGCCTCATGTTATTCCATCAGTTCTTCTTAGAGGCCCTCGAAGCTGTGCTTCCCAGCTCCATTTCACCCAGCCAGGTTACCTCCCATGCATAGACAGCCCACGTTCTCAGAGCTAGGCCTGCCAGCTCCCAGCTCTGCTCTGCCGTGCACATCTCTACATTCTGTAATCGTCACTTCCAAGCACTTATGCCAAGTCATTAACATGTTTAGAGACAGCTACTCTGAGCCTGAATCATCCATTACAGCCCCATTCCTGTCTCCAATGACAATGACAAATCTCTGAGTGATGATGGTTCAGAATTCAGGTCCCTGTATCAATCACGCTGCTGTTCTTCCTTTGGGACTTGATTTAAAGCGGAAGCTATGACTATGGAGGAGGATTGATCACCATTCTCTGTACAGAGGTAACTACTTAATGAAGGCCAGCTCATCCCCAGGGGCCTCCTGCCTTTTAGGGGTAAGAAAAAAAAAGTTTAAGAAAATCTTGCTGTTCTGCATGGTCTTCCAGTTGCCTCCAAATATATGAGACACTGAGTGGGGTCCTCTCCTTAATCCTTTGTGATAGACAAACTGTTCCTATTTTCTCCAGGCATCCCTTGTCACACTGATGTGTACAATGTGGGGATCCTATTCCTTCTAGACCAGATGGAACTCAGCCAGGCCACCTGCACTGGCTTACAACATGGCCTTTCTGCACCACCCACAACCTTCCAGTACTTGGCCTTTGGAACATAAAATGCCATGTCCCAGGTCCCAGCAGCTGGGAGGGGTCCATAGGCTATGGGCAGAGATCATATGAGAAGCCTGGAGCAATAAACAGCCAATGAAAAATGCCCCAGAGTCCCATTCTCGTTCCTCTGACATAGCAAAGAACAGTTATCATGGTGGGTACTCCATCATCCTGACACTACAAAGAGAGAGGCCCCCAGGCAACCTGTGATGGGCTTGGAGCATGAACAAGAAATAAACTTTTGTTGTTCTGAGCTACTGAGAGTTGAGTGTTGTTTCTTAATATAGCAGACTTTGATCCATTTTCTCTGATACAGTCAGCAGCCCCAGAATGAGTAATCAATGAGAAAAGCAAGTGATGTTCTTCCTCCCTCTTTATCCTCTCCTGAGCATCCTCCAGACCTTTATTTAATAAGCCATTGAGGCTGGTATGACATGCTCCTGTCACTGGACATGCTGGGCAGCAGGTAAAAGGCCATCAGGCAGGCATAGAGCTTATTTGTTCATCTGGGCCACCAGCTAGGATGCTCCTTCCCAGCTCTGAGAGACTCTAACTGCTATGGAAAGACATCTGACCCCTGAATCTACCAGCAAAAATACAGAAAGGTTTGATTGAAGCTCTGACAAACCCCATAACCTGCATCATTCTTTAGCACTGGATGACACCGTTTTCCATGACAGAGCTGTTGAATGGCACCAATCACTGCCTTTTATTTAATGAATAACAACTGGAAACTATTTCATGCAGGCCACAGTCTTGAAGCCCCATGCCTGGCTATCTATAGTGATAAATAGTAATGGAGTGCCCTCACTATAGACATTGTAGGACTGCTGAAAAGACCACAGTTCATACCACATCTAGTGCACACACCTGTAGTCCCAGGCTGAGGGAGGGGGACGGTGAGTTTGAGGCCAGCTTGGGCTACATAGTGAGATCTGGTCTTAAAAATCCAAAACTAAAGAAAAGATTGCACTTCGTTCAACTATGAAGTGGCTATGATCAAGACAGAAATAAATGCTGTTGGAAGGGATGAGTAGACCTAATTGTGTGTGAAAACCAGAGGTCAGCAAAGACAGGGAGAGCAAAAACAAAGACAGGGGCTGGGGAGATGGCTTAGTGGTCAAAGTGCTTGCCACAAGTGTGTGAGAAACAGAATTTAGATCCTCAGAAACTCTCATAAGTGGTGGGTGAGCATGGTAGTCCTCCTGTAATTTCAGACTCAGCAGGAGGAAAAAGGGGATTCCCAGAGCAAGCAGCTGGTATGGCTAGCCATATTGGTGAGCTCTGGGTTTGACCGAGAGACCCTCCCCCAATGAATAAAGTGGAAGATGGATGAAGGGTGAGTGCCAGCACCAACCTCAGTACTCCAAATATACATGCACACGTGTGCACACACCCCCACATATGTGCACATACATGCAATACACAGCACACACACACACACACACACACACACACACACACACACACACACCAAAAAGTGGAAAAAGAAAAAACCAAAACAAACAAAGATGGAAGTCACTGCCTTGGGCAACTCCTTCACAAGCCACTGAAAAGGCCAATTACTAATAGTGTATAGGTCAGGCTTAATGCCAGCTAAGACCTGGGTACCTGCCAATCCCATTCCACTTCTGACTTCCTGCCCAGAGTCTAGTAGTCAGTTTCCATCTGCTGGCTAATATCCCCATCTGGATATTCTCAGATCACACTGAACTGAATGTGCACAGTCAACCCAGTACCTGCAAACTTTATCCCCTGAGCCTCTAGCTTCTCCTAACAACAGCTGCCTCTGCCTCCTCTTTCTCACCTGCTGCATCTGCAGTGGGCTTCCAATGCTCACACAGCTTCTTTTCTCTGCTCTTTTTTATTTCTACTGCCCCTTACAGGCCTAGACTCCCTGTACCACCACCAACGCTGGTACAAGAAACTTCTAGGAGGGTTTTGTCCCAGAGCAGAGGCTCCCTCTGCCCCACAAAGCAACCACCTCCTTTCTTTTACATCTGTCATGTGTGGCTCACCCACAACCTTGCTTTACCAGGAATTTTCAAAATTAAATTCATCTTTGTACACACAAAAAATGTAATTTTATTGTCCATTAAAATAAAGT
The DNA here is from genome assembly GCF_000622305.1 of Nannospalax galili. Lineage (NCBI taxonomy): Eukaryota > Metazoa > Chordata > Mammalia > Rodentia > Spalacidae > Nannospalax > Nannospalax galili. The sequence goes on along the minus strand of NW_008359963.1, from coordinate 539,110 downwards.
ATTAAGTACTCGGTTTTAGCAAGCTCAAGTACTTAAAATATATTCTGTAAAACTCAATAGCAAAATACACTAGAATTAGAGTTCAGAATTTATAACTTTTTGTCTTTTATTAGTTATATTTGTTCTTAGATAACTTCATGTGTACAGAATGCTAGATTCTGGGAGAGGGGGAATCATTGTCTCCAATTACATTCATTTGGTTTAAATTTGATTTTGTTTGTAATCAAAATATCTTATTCCTATTGATGCCCCTTCTCATCCATCCCCACCCTCCATTCATTTACCGCTAGGATGCAGATGAGAAGCAGCTGGTGGGTAACCTTTGCATGTCATGAGAAATGCCACAATGTGATGGGTTGGGTCTTCTTTTCACTAAGCTGGTAGATAGGGCAGTGGGGATGGAAGGAGAGAGTCTTCTAGCCTCAGAGGAAGAGGAAGTAGAGGGTGGATGTCATACCTGAAGTGCAGGACTGATGTGCTTTGGGAAAGAAGATTCCCTAAAGGTAGGGGGTGGTGCAGGTGGTCTGAGACAAGCAATCTACCATGCATCCCAAAGTGAGAGGATTTCTGTGTGTGTATGTGGGTGTGGTGTATGCATGGGCATACACGTATGTGTGCAGGTGCATACGTCTGTATGCATGCATGCAGAGGTCAGAGGAGGACATCAAGTGTCCTCTATTACTCTCTGCCTTATACCTTGAGCAAGGGTCTCTCACTGAACCTGAAGCTCACTTTTCTTTTCTTCGGCCAGCTAGGCCGGCAGACAGTAAGCCCCAGCAATCCTCCTGTCTCTACCCCACTCAGTGCTAGAGTTGCAGTTGCCCACAACCATACCAGGTTTTTATGTGCTTGTAGGAGATCCAAATTCAGCTCCTCACGTTTGCCAGGCAAGCACTCTTATTCACCGAGCCATCTCCCCTGCCTAGGCACAGGATTTCCAAGATCAAACATAGTAGGTCCACAGCCATGGAATTCTCAGGGAGATCCGGGCCTGGGTTTATTTAGCTTGAGGACCATAGAAATCGCAAGGCTCAGTCCCTGCACACCCACCCCCGCCTCTGAATACGCCGTCAGTTCAGAAAACAAGCTTCCCAGCTATAATCACATTGGGCCAAAATGATGAGCATTATGTAAATTCCACCCAGTTACATAATGATCAATTGTGTGATATTGAGAACAGCAGCTAACCACACCAAGCCCCATTTTCCTCATCTATAAAATGTCACACCTGCCAATGAGGCATGCAAGCTGAACTATGACGTCCAGCATTCTCAGAGGTGAGCAAGTACCAGGCAGGAAGCTGCCGCTATAGTGACAGAAGTGCTTTTCATATTGTGAATAACTACCTCCTTTACTAGAGATAGCTTGCCCTTCTTACCCTGGAAGTCAGACAAACCATGTGGAGACAAATTTGGCCTGATTCTCAATTCAGTTTCCTCTGTCCCTCACCCTGACTAAAGTCAACTTCTAGCTTCCCCACATGGGAAGGAAAACCAAGGGGTATTTAGTAGCCTGCCTCTCAAGCCACAAAATCCCAGTCCTGCCTGTGTCTAACAAAGGTCCAGCTCCTGCATGTCTGCCAGTGTGTGTGAAGACTCCCCAGCCATGGTGGGCTGACCCTAAAACTGAAGTCTTTCTGGGATAAACAGAATGAAGGCGACTTTCTTAAAATGTGCAGCATAGGATCCATTCTTTGTTTGTTCTCAAATGAGCAGCACGCAGCTCAGTCGACTCATCTAAGGGGTTACAGCAGGAAGGATGGTGGTTTGAATGTTCCCAAAAGGACCACATGTTAAAGGCCTGATCCCCATTATGGGAGAGATGGAACCTAGGGGAGGTCTTTGGTGACTGGAGGTAGGACCTTGAGCTGGATTGTGGAAACTCAGCCCCTTCTTTGATCTTTTTTCTTCCTGGCTATGAGGTAAGAGGTTTTGCTCTGTAACACACCTGCTATGTGATAGCCTGCCTCAGAAGACTCAAAAATGACAGAGATAACCACTGGTGGACTAGGCCCTCCAGAACCGTGAGCCAAACGAACAAAAAACCAACCACCTTTCTTCCTCATCCGTTGATTATCACAAGTGTTTTGCTATGGTGATAGAAGTGAAGGGTCAAAGGACGGTATGCTTAGAAAAACTAGGATTTTGCTTAACTGCAAGGACAAAACAAGTGTCTGCCCACACTCTCAGGAAGCCTTATTCTGAAACTGTCTTCTCTAAAAAGGCCACTTCTCTTTAGTTACTCCAGTGATGATTGCCTCGGGGAAAGCATTTGGCCCTCAGGGGAAAGCAGCCCTGCTCTTTAGCTCTGTCACCTTAGAGACTAACTTCCCAACCACAGAAGGCTTGAGAAAATCAGAAAATCATAGCTGCCTATTTGAAGCCATTGACATGTTAAATGTTTTGACCATCTGGAATTTGTACCAAGGTGTACCAACTATTTTTAAGTAGTAAGCCAATGTCTCTAAGCAACTTAACATAGACTCGCTGTCTAGAATTATAATTGCCAATATCTGTGCCAGAAACTGTGAATATGGCTCAGAGCCCATCACTGCCAGCAGCCCTCCTAAATGCCCAGACCAAGTATTGCGTTGACTTTGGCCATCCACAGTGAAAATCAGACTCTCATGACTGACCTCAGAATATGGGGACAGTCTGAAGAAAACCAGTAGAACATCTCCCCCTGGGGCTGTTCCTTTGCACCAGGAACATGAGGGAACCTTCCGTACAAAGGCAAGGAAAGAGCTTGCCTGCCTGAGTGGTTCAGGACCTAAAGACAAGAATTTTCCTTCTGTTCTGAGGATGTGCAAAGATTCCAGATGCTCTTTCCAACCCCTGAAGCACTTCTTCTGATAGACTGCCCAGGCCTCTGTTTCTGCCATACCCAGAGCCATGACCTCTGACTTGACCTTTCCTGTGCTCCCTGCTCCTTGGGTTCTGCTTCCAGGCCCAATGGCCCTCACTGGCAGGGCCACCTTCAGTCCCACGGCCATTTCCCTTGGGACCCTCACCACCTGCTGTGCCATGTCCTGAGCACACACAATGGCATGAGGAAGCGGCTTCCTTCTGTCCATCACATAGGATGGGAAAAACTTTGTTGCAGGGGGAAGGCAATTAGGGGATGAGCTGGACAGAATAGTCTCAGTGTCAGCCCTGACCCATTTCTTTGGGCTTCAGCAGCATTCACCAATGGATCCTGGACTTCACGTGCTTCAGAATTGTCTGGCGATTTTGCTAAAATGGGGACTGCTGGGCTGTACTCCATGAGCTTCTAATTCAGCTTTTCTGGGGGGTCTGAGTGTCTGTCTAACAAGTTCTCTGTGAGCCATGAGAATGGCACTCTTTGCTGTATGCTCCCTCAACCAGCACCATCAACATTTGGTGGCTTGTTAGAAATGTAGTGTTTGGGCCCCATGCCAGATCTACCACATCAGAACCTGCAGTGGAGGAGTCCCAGATGGCTTGTTTGCACAGTAAGGTTTGAGAAGTACTACTCAACACCGATTCACAAAATAGGTCCATCAGCCACTGTCTCAGAAAAACCCAAGCGCCTGTGAGAGCTCTGGGTCCTACCCTAGACTGTGGAGACAGACTCTGAGCATCTATGTTTTCAGAAGCATCCCAGATGATTCTAAGATATAAACTGGATTATAGCCCAAAGGGCTCAGGCCTTCCCCGAGCCCTCCAGCGGGGTTATGGGATTCTCCAGCACTTCAGTGGGGCAGACCTAAGCACTCAGAGCCCTTATACCACTGCTTAAGGGTCCAAGGTCTGGTTGGGAGAATGTGCAGTCAAAAGCAAGTGAGTCTAGCCTCTGGGTCTCTAGCACTGCTGTGAGAGAGAACACCAAAAGGCTTGTTGTAGTCTGCCTTCAACTGCTGTGACAAAACACTCTGACCAATACCAACTTGGGAAGGAAAGGGTTTATTTGGCTTACATCTCCTGGGTCACAGTTCATCAGTGAGGTAGGAACTCAAGACAGGAACCTGGAGGCAGAAACTGAAGCGCAGGCCAAGAAGGAATGCTGCTTACTGGCTTGCTCCCCTGGCCCAAGCTCAGCCTGCTTTCTTATACAATACAGAACAACCTTCCCAGGGATGGCACAACCCACAGTGGGCTGGGCCCTCCCACATCTCTCAAAAATCAAGAAAATACTCCACAGACATAGCCAAAGGTCAGCTCCATGGAAGAAATTCCTCAATTGAGGCTCCCTCTACCCAGGTGTATCAAGTTAACAACTAAAGCTATCTAGCACAAGGCTCTCTGAGGCCCAGACTGGTGGCATCTGCCCGTATGGAGGTAAATGCTCTGGCTTCTCCTGCTTCCGGAGATTCCACCCCCCAGCTTTCTGCTCTGCAGGATACCTCTCCCCTCCTTCACCCTCTCAAGCAACATCTACCAACTCTGGCTTTCCTAGTTTCTTAATAGTCAGACAACTGACTCCTCAAAGCATTAAACTTTGGACTCTGACCTGCTTTGCCTCCTCCTCCCAGCCTGGTCAGACTGTTCGCAGGCTGCACCAAGACACACTCAAATTTCAGCAGCCTTCCTGCCAGGGTCCTCACACACTTACCGAATGACTGGCTCCCTAAAAACCCACTCAGGCAGGCGGTGAGAGTTAAAGCACTCTCTCATACAATGCCATATTTTTAAAGGAACAAAACTCTCCTACAACTTGCTGGCAATTCAAAGGCATCTGAAGTTAGCACTTGTAGTTAGCTAACTACCCACTCCTTTTTTTCCTTTCTTTCTTTTCTAAGCTAGGGATGATGGGAAGAGGAATTTTGCTCAGAATAGAGGGAATCACTAGGTGCAGTTTCTGGCTGTGAGAGGAAGGGCAGGAACCAAAGAGAATGTTCCAGAATGTAGAAGGCAGTGAAGTTAGGATTTTACTAGCTTGGTTCCAGTGTGCTGTCTATGCCAAGCACTTGCTAGGTAGTGACCCACAGCATGCCAGAGGGGAGAGCTCAATACGCAAACAGTGTTGTCTGAAAACAACCAAAGTGGAAACCCACAGACAAACAGGCCACCCAGGAACAGCACGATGGGAAAGGAGAGCATAAAGCATTCATCATGACTGCGGAAATGGAGGCTGGTCCTTAAGGAGACTGCCTCTGAGCCAAGGATCACAGGATTGGTTTTCTTGTGGAGGCAAAGAATGTCCTTCCACTGAGATGCCAGGTGCTTGTTGCTCTGTGTCCTGGATAGAAACTCCATCCTGCAGGCCATCACCCACAAATCTTCCACCGTAGAGACTAGAAACCCTTCAGGTGGCCTCAAACCCAGATTTCCAGGGAATCATTTTTGACCTGACCAGGGGAAACTTCTGCCTTTGTTTTTGTTTTCTTAATTTGTTGTTTACTTATTAATTATTCCACTTGTGCATATGGAGGTCAGAGGTCAACTTTGTGGTATCAGTTCTTTCTACCTTTATGTGGGTTCTGGGGATCAAAGTCAGGTTGTCAGTCCTACATAGCAAGCACCTTTACTGCTAAGCCACTTCACCAGCCTCTTCTTCAACGTTTGTCTACAGCACACGGTAGATGATAGTGAGACTCTTCAGATTTACCTGCCTGCAGCTTGCCAGTGAAGTGATGTACAACTATGGCCCTCTTGGCTCTGACTGCCTCCCAGTCCAACAAGGAAGAAAGCCAAGGAAAGAGGTACCAAACCCTAAGGCCACACCTTCCCCATCCACTGCCTCCCAGTGTTCTATAAGTGAGGCTTCTGAATTCTCCCATTTTCAAGAGGGCGATTATCCACACAGGCTTCAAGCATGTGCCTTTATAAGAGTTAGTCTGTTATCAGCTAGGCTTCAGCAGCTCCACTGCCTTCCAAAGGAGCCCTTTCCAGGATAGAAGCAGGTGATTATCCCACTTAACAGCTATTAAACTGTGTGAATTACCTGTTAGATTCAGCAGGTTGGAAGAATTTTGCGCAAAACAAACAAAAGAGGGTGAATTAATGAAACAGTGAGAATTGGCATCTGGGAAGGGAGAGCATAGGGCCATCATCAATTAATGTTTTATTTATTTATATATTTACTGTAGTACTATGAATCAAGCCCAGGGCCTTGTTCATGCTAGGCAAGCACTTCACCACTGAACCAAGTTTTTTTGTTTTTTTTTTTTCAAAAAAAAAAAACCAACAACTTATTTTTATTGCGTTTTGTGTGTGTGTGCAGGTGCCCTCAGAAGCCAAAGGCATCGACTCCTCTGATATTGAAGATACAGGTGACTATGAGCCAGCCACCTGATATGGATACTGGGAACCAAACTCGGGTCTTCTGCAACAGCAGTATGCGTTCTTAACCACTGAGCAGTCTCTCTAGCAGTTGTTTTTGTTTATGAAACAAGGTCTCACCCAGACTATAGCCCAGGCTTGCCTCAAACTTATATCTTCTGCCTCTGCCTCTCAAGGACTGACTGGGATCACAGGTATGTGCCAAGATAGCCCAGGTAATGACTATTTATGGATTGGCCCAATGGTGCATGTCCAAGGAAGTGTCCTGACCCCACATCTAAATGCAAAGGCAAAGCGCATAAACTTGTCCCTCTCTAGTGCCTAGGTGCAGCAGGTAGCCTGAACTTGAGCATATTCTTAGATGTTTACCCAGTCAGGCTATGTGTGTATCAGTCAGAGGGTTCCAAGTTTCACCAGGAGTTTAACTTAGCAGATTAACATCTAGAGGGAAGGACAAAAGAATATTGTAAGTTTTGCTTCGAGAGTGTGCTTGAGTATGGTGATAGGGTCTATTGAGCAGAAGAATTGTGTTAAGTGAGTTACTATGTGTGATACCCAAATCTCATGTTTGTTTCCACCTCAGGGCGTTAGCACAAGCTATTGCCTCTGACTGGAGTCCCTCCGTGGATATTCACACAGTTACCACCTCATCATTCAAAAGGAAACACAAGTCCACCTCCTGAGATTAGCCCTCCCTGTCCATCCAATAGAACCTCCCTCCTTATTAGCATCATGCTCAAAAGGGCAGGTTTTCTAGCTCATGACTTTATATCCAACGCCTAGACCAGTGGCAATTTTTTGGTTGAGTGAATGAACTGATCTTTTAGGTTGTTTCCACACAAACATAGCTCTCACCATCAAGAATATTTCTGAGTGTGAAAAATGCTTTTTCAGTAGTCTGAAACATGCGGCTGACTCAAGGCTATGTGGGTGAGGCTCAGGGTCAATAGGTCTGGCCCCACTTTCATGTATATTTGTTCTACATCCATGAACTTTTGTGGACGAGCCTGGCTGGTTCTCTACAGCTATGTGCCACTGGGCAAGAAGAATCCAAGTAAATTAAAGCAACTTTGGTTCAACTCTCTAAGCTCTGAGCATCTAAATCATCACAGGGTTAGATGTGGCAGATCAGATTAGCTAAATGTACTAGTGACACACAACCCAAAGCAGAAACACAGGAGCTTCAAAGAAGGGGCTAATGTGGGCCTTTGCAAGGAAACACACTGTAATGGAATAAGTATCCCACCCCCCAAATTCAAACACTGAACTCCTAACCACCAATGGGAGGGCATCAGGTTTGGGGGAGGCAACTAGGTTATGCTAACAGAGAGTTGTGAATAGAGCTACTGTCCTATAAGAGCGCATCACTCCTATGGTGGAAATAACCACACCAAAGGGGCCCACTAGGGATTGGTATTGAGAAGGTTCTAGAATGCGTTAGCTCCCTCCTCTCCAGTCTCCACTTCCTATCCTTCTCAACGGGGCAGCCACAGCAAAGCAGAGAAGGGCAAGGGAGGGTGGAAGAGCAGATCCTACCCAGAGACTTTCCTCTTTGCCCTACAACTCATTATAATGGGCCCCAATTTACAACTGGACCCTCAGAATCCCCTTTCCTAAGTCTTCAGGCATCTCTCCTAATCCCACCCAATGTCTACTCCTGAGTTCTCATACTGCCCCATCCTCCCAGGCCTCTCAGCCTGCTACCTCCATGACTTCTGCATGTTCTCCTGCCCCCACCCCCAACCCCATCCTTACAGCTAGTGACACTGACTTGTCTTCGGAGGCCCTAAGGCCGTAGAGGGGACAGACCATATCTGTGATTTCCAAGCAAACCTCAGGACATGTGTTGACTGCTTCACCCACTCATTCAACAGTCACCGTTCCTCAAATCTGCAAGCTGCATGTTATACAGAGGGAATAAGACACCATCCCCTGTCTGCGTGTGTCTCACATCCCAGTGTAGAAAGCACACTTAAGCGTGGTGCTATTGGGGGAGAAAGAAGCATCTGGGAGTCTGCGATCTGGGATTCTCTGGGAACACTGCCCTGAAAAATCACAGCTCGGGGAGAGGAGCAATGCTCTGGCCTCACTTGTCATTTGCTGCAGTTTAGATAAGAGATGGCAATGGCCAGGACAGTTGGTTAGAGGGAGAAGGGACAGATACACTGATGGATTTGAAAAACACTAAAAAGGTCTTTATTGATTGGCTGTGAGGGGAAGGAGTGGGGGAACTCAGGACCTCACTCAGCAGCTGCTCGACCCTTTCACTGAATGAGCAACACTAGGAGCAAAAACTTTCAGAGGAAGATGTGAGCTCTGCGCAGACCAGGGTCTGAGGTACCTGAAAACATGCAGGGCAGTGGGATACAGAAGCTGGTCCTAGACGAGGGATTTGGAGGCTATGGAGACAGTGATATAAATGAAGTCCTAGGCCTAGAGCAGCTGTCTTGGGGAAAGACCAGGCAGGCAGGTAGCAAAGAAGCCAGAGGGCACACAGCAGGAAAGCTGGACACCTTGTGATTAAGACAAAAAAAGATGTGGAGAGCCAGCCACTGCAAAGGAGGCAAAGGCCACAGGGAACAAAAGTGTCAAGGATTCCATGATGCTGAAGTCACTGCCATTTCACATACTGTCTAGAAAGCCACTGTGACAAAGGCTGGTAGCGGATAGTAGCTTAAAGAGGCACATGGAAAATAGGGTCTCCCTTGATGAGTGTCATTTAAGTTGTTCATGAGAGGCAGTTCTACAGGAGCTCTGGTCCATACTGGGATGAACATTAGGTCTTCAATTACTGGTGAAATTTCAGAATGCTAACAACGTATTCATAAAGTGGGGGCAGTCAGAGTCTCGCCTGTGCTGTCACTTATCAGAGAATATGTATTTAATAATAACCAGTAGCAGATGCAAGCAATGAATGACCTGAGGTCTCCCTGGAATCCCAATCATGGTCAGGTGATCTACAACCCCCCCCCCACCAGCCATTATTCAGTTACTGGTAGATACAAGAGCCCTGGGCCAGGCAGAATTTATGCTACCTGAGACCACAGCCTGTGAATGTATGCAAGATAACAAACCAGGCCTTCTGTACCTATCCTTTATACATACCAAGGCATGCAAAGCAAGCAGCACCTCACAGGCTTGCAAAGTGAAGCTCTGCCCAAGTGCTCATTCCCACAAGACAGCAGGGAGAAGAGGCCAGTCCTGTCTCTTCTGATCTTTCACCTCTGTGATTCTCCATCATCCCTCATATCTTCTCTAGTGCCACAGGAAACTTTGATCCTAATAAGCTGATTCTTAGTAATTTAAGGAGTTTGAGAAGGCACGTCTTTTTGATGCTATTCTGATAAGAACATGCCAGAAATGTTAGACATTGGTTATTGGAGTATCATGTATGTGATTTTTAAACTGCTGTCTGGAGGCAGCTTTAATTTCACGGAGCCCAGGTGTGGCTGAGGCTTCTTAGAAGATGCATAAGATATATTCTATATGTTATAGACCAATTAAAAATTGCACTTAAATTAGAGGAATGAAACTCAGTGAAGCCAGACAGATTTCACATTGGTTAAGAAACAGCTAATGCTATCGAAAAGGCAAGTACGAGGGCTGTATGGGCTACAGAGCAGATTCAAGGCTGCTCTGGGTAGTTGGTGAGACTCTGTCTCAAAACAAAACAAAAAAAAAAAGGACAGGGAATATAGCTCAGTAGTAGAATGATTGCTTAGCATGTGACAGGCCCTGGGTTCAATCCCCAGGACCAATAACGAAATGCCAATGCTTTTCCCCTTTCTCTCAATAAAGCCTAATTAAATGCATATATGCTGGTCAACGACAACAACGACAACAACAACAACAACAACAACAACAACAATAATAATAATAGATAGCTAATGTCTATTCAGTGTTGTCCTGTCTAATCCTTGCAACAATTCAGGAAGCAGATGCTTTGATAATCCGCACATTACACTCTGGGAAATGAAGCTCATGGCAGTTGAAGCCTGCATCCCAAGGTCACACAGGCCATTGACTTGGCCAGGACTGGTTGCTGGGCTTATAGCCCATGTGAACTGATAGGTATCAACTCTTGGGCTGGCACTTATCACATGTTCATGGACAGGGCACACCCAAAAATCAAGGCAAGACCAGGGATGTGGGATCAGCAACAAAGATAGGAACTGTGCAAAGACTTGGCTGGGACAATCAAAACCACACGTACTTCCCAGCCAATATATGTTGATTTCTCTGTTTGACTTTTCAATAAAACCAGAGACATCTTCTAGAAGTAATGGGTGCAGTGATTATGGTTAAAATAAACTGCCAGAACTGGAAGGCTTTCCAGGCAGTGGATATATAATTCCTGGTATACATGCTTCAAAGAATGATATTTCTCCAAGTCCAGATTGCAAACCAGCACAGTCTAAGAAAGTCCATACAGCAAGGTTGCCAAGCATGCTGGGGCTTTTGAAAGCATTTTAGGTGATTTACTTAATTAAGATTACTTAATGGTAACCTTTCGATCAAAACACTACTGGAAAGAAAAAAAAAAAAAACAAAAAAAAACAGCGTAGCAGTCAGAAACCCTGAGAAGTTTGGGAACTTAGGATAAAACTCCAGAGTTTTCAAGGTGGTTGCCAGAGCAACCTCAGGGACTGGTTTCTGGAAGAACTGAAATGTTCTATTTTAAAAACACCCAGTTGATCATCAGAGCCAGGAGGAAACAACCAAATAATAAGGTACATACTGAGAATTCTTATAAAGATGAGCATTTTCCCAAACTGGCACTAATTCAATCTATGAGCAATATTTTGACCCTGGAAGCAAAATGATACCACAGAAGTCTATCACCTGCATCTTACACAAAATATTGGAATTAAAAGCTTCTCTTTCCATTTGAATTTCCTCTCAGTCCTTAGCTACATCACAGGCTCCTTTGAACCTCATCCCCTCAGAGATGTCTTCTGCATGCACCCTTGTATCTATCTATGTGTTCATTCAGTCTACACTTTCTGAAGAGTTTATCTACTGTGTGCATGAAATGACCTGCCCATTGACCTAAAACTGATGAATTAATGATACAGCCTGTGGTAGTTTGAATGAAAGTGTCCCCCATAGGCTCCAAGTATTTGGACATTTTGTCCCCAGACGATGGTGCTGTTTTGGGAGGTTTTAGAAGGCATGGCTATCCTGGAGGAAGCACGTCACTGGGGGTGGGCTTAGAGAATTCTTAAGCCTTGCTGGATCTCCAGTTGCTCTCTTGCTTCCTGTGCCTGTGTGATGATGTGAGAGCTTAGCTTCTGCTGCTCCTGCTCCAGCCACCTCCAGCCACCATGCCTCCCTGCCATGACAGACTGTAATTCCCCTGGAACTATAAGCTCGAATAAACTCTTCCTTCTATAAGTTGTTTTGGTCAGTGTTTCTATCACAGCAACAGATAAGTGACTAATACAGTCATTGGTACCAGGAGTGGGATGTTGGCTGTGAAGAACCTGACCATGTGGGGTTTTGAAGAAATGTGAAAGACTTTGGAAGGTTGGGCTAGAAAAGTGGTTGGTTGCTGTAAGTGGAGCTTAACAGGCCATTGTAGTAAGGGCCTAGAAGAAAGTAGTGCTGAGAACAATGTAGTTCCAGAGGGAAATAAGGACTTAAGCAGCACTTGGGATATTCTGGCAGAGTCTGGCTGGAGTGTGCCCTTGACCAAAAAGCTTGCCTGAGGCTAAATTGAAAAGCCATGGACTAATTTCTCTGGCAGAAGAAATTTCAAGACAGCCTAATGTAGAAATGGTGGTATGGATATTAATGGTGAATATTATGCAGATCTACAGTGAAAGAGAGTAAATGGGGCAGAAAGAAATACAGTTTGGATTGAAAAAGAGCACTAGGAAGAGAAATGTTGGAGCCCTAGCATGTGATGGAGAGGATTCCATTGATAAGGAGATTAAAGTGATTATGGGGATTAAAGTGATTAAGGAGGGGCCTAGAGATTCAAATTTAAACAGTGGAGAGAGTGCCTCCAGGGCAAGACCACACCCAGTTAAGCCTCCAGTTTGTGAAAGGAAAATGCTACAGGGGCCACTGAAGAGAAAAACTTCTAAAATGGATAAAGCAGGGTGGAGTCCATGCCAAACTTGCAGCCAAACTTGGCAGTGTCCTTCATATGGTGCTGGCTTCAGAGGCATGAAAGGTGGAAGAGTGAAGGGTCATCAGTTCTTTCTCCGAGGTTTCAGAGAGCCTCGGAGTCCAGGCAGCATGCAGCAGGGATTCCCCTGCCTAGAGAAGGCCCTGATAGGCCATTGCATGAAGCTGTGAAGGTGAAGTCTGGTTGGCAATGGAAACCCCAAGAAGTTCGTTCATCCTCTGAAAAGTTTCAACTCAAGTTGCCATTGTTAAGCATCACCTTCCAACTGACAGTCCCCTCCTCCATTCTTACTATGTATATGCAATTAGTTTCAATATATAAACTATTTTGATATTTCTAGCCACGTTGCTAGATAATAACTTTGGAAAATGAAGATTCATCTTTGTTTCACAGCACAATACTGACATCAGCACATACATGATTTTCCAGTGCGGCTATACGCCGTTTTTGTTCAGATACTGTTGGGGCTTACATGCAATGACTGTCATTCCTGTAACTGACTCACAAAATGTCCACTTACTTTTCCTTTTTGACATGATGTGACGGTTTGAATGAAAATGTCCCCCATAGGCTTCAAGTATTTGGACATTTTGTCCCCAGATGATGGAGCTGTTTTGGGAGGTTTTAGAAGGTGTAGCTATCCTGGAGGAAGCATGTCACTGGGGGTGGGCTTAAAGAGTTCTTAAGCCTTGCCGGATCTCCAGTTGCCCTCTTGCTTCCTGTGCCTGTGTGATGACGTGAGAACTTAGCTTCTGCTGCTCCTGCTCCAGCCACCTCCAGCCACCATGCCTCCCTGCCATGACAGACTGTAATTCCCCTGGAACTGTAAGCTCAAATAAACTCTTCCTTCTATAAGTTGTTTTGGTCAGTATTTCTATCTCAGCAACAGAAAAGTGACTAATACACAGCCCTACCTTTAGGAAGAGTACATACAGTGTAGAGAGACATGAAAGATTCACCAATACCTACACTGCAGCATGAGACCACCACTCACAACTGTGGAGTTCCCCAGAGGGACTATTTCCCTGTTTCCTGTGAGAATCCTTTGGTAGATTATTATAGAAATGCAGATTTGTAATCACCAATTCCATGTCTAAAGAGTGGAGTATCTTGGTTTGTATTTTAAATGTTGTGCATATGGAACCTGTTAAGGGAGAAAGGAAGATCTACAAAATGGTGGCTAAAGATTTCATGCAAGGAGTGGGGGTTGGGGCTTTAGGAGAGCCTTTCTGACCTAGAGAAAGTACAGTCCCTCAAAAAGGACAGGGTGTTGTCTATCTGGTCCAGGTTTAAGCTGGAGAGAATAAGTCCATAGATCACCTGGGAGAGACCACTGGGGAAGGCCATGAAGGTCATTGGTGGAACAGAGACTTGATGCAACCATCAGAGCCTGTAAGCCAGGGAAGGACATACAGCAATCTTCACAGAGGTGGTTCAGTAAGACTGTGATGAAGAGTGAGCAATAAAAAAACCAGTAAGGAGTCTGCTTGCTGGTTGCTGTCAAGATGGGCAAGTTTATGAAACCTGGGAAAGTTGGTCTGGCCCTGATAGGATGCTACTCCAAATGCAGAGCCATCATCATGAAGAACACTGATGATGGCACCTCATATCACCCTATAACCATGCTTTAGCAGCTGGAGTTGATTATTATACTCAGAATAGCATCCAATATGGACAAGAAGAAAATTGTCAAGAGGTCAAAGAACAAGTCTTTCATGAAAGTTTGTAACTACAATCACCTCATGCCTACAAGGTACTGTGGGGACATCCCCTTGGACAAAACTGTCATCAACAAAGATGTCTTTAGAGACCTAGCTCAGAAATGCTAGGCTAGAGAGGGGGCCAAGGTCAAGTTTGAGGAGTGATACGAGAAGGGCATGAACGAACAGCTCTTACAGAAGCTTTGGTTTTAGGTGGGGTTTTTTCCATCTTTAAAAATAAGAAAGGAAGCCCAGTGTGGTGGCACACATCTTTAATCTCAGCACTTGGGAGGCAGCGGCAGATATCAAGGCCAGCCTTGTCTGCATAGCAAGTTTCAGGCCAGTCAGGACTACAGGGAGACCCTGTCTCAAACAAAAATGGAAGAAAGAAAGGAAGGAAGGAAAAAAGAAAGAAAAGACATTAAAAGGGACACAGACTTAGCTTGGTTGTAGCAGAAATAAAGAAATATTATTTAAAAATCTTAAATATTGCTTTGTTTCAAAGTGGACTGTAGGTGGTTCGCAATATGCTGTTAATTAATTGTGACATATTTGTCCCTACACAGCTATATATAGTAAGACCAAGGATCATGCTTAATTTGTTTGAGCCTCAAAACAGTTTTCTTTGGATTTGTTCAATTTCTATTTCGGAGAAGATGCAGGTTTATAGACAAGCATCTGTAAAGCACCTCATATGAGCTACGACTGCACAGTACTATGGGGAAGCAGGGTTGAAGGAGATACAGACTTGGACTTCAGGGAGAATACAGCCAGGCACAGGGAAGATCAAACAAGTACATAAGACATCATCTTACAGGAAGATGGTTTTAAAAAGCCATTAAAATAGAGAAGGCTGGAAGGGACACTGGAATTGAAACATAAAGCCAGGGGATGTAGATCAGTGACAGAGCCCTTGCCTAACTTACACAAGGCCCTGAGCCAATCACCAACACTGCAAAAATAAATAAAATTGAATTGAAACAAAGATAACATTTTAGCCCAGAGAAGAATATTCAAGATGATAAAACAGTGCAAGAAATGGCACAAAGAACAGAAATCACAGAGCACAGACTGTGTCCCATCTTGTGCACTTGGCATACAGCAGGTACTCAATAAATGCTGAGTAAGCATTTGAGTGTCTGAAAGCAAGCAAACTCAAAGAGGTTAAAAGACAGAGAAGGAAGTCATGGAGGGCCTCAGAAGCAATGCCAGGTTCTTTGTGATGGTTTGCTCTCCAAAACTGGAGTCTAAGAGCTGTGAATAAGGAAATTACACATGACCAAGGTTTGCACACATCATTCCAGCACCACTGTATGGAGTGAATGGAAGGGGACAAGAGCATAGACCAAAATCCAAGAAACAAACAAACAAGGAAAACAACAAACAAAACCTAAGAAGTGACTGTAATCATCCAGACAAAAGAAAGTGAGAGTCAGAGCCAGAGGAGAGGGGTTTCATTCACAGAGCACACAGAACCCACAGAATGCTGGCAGGTGTGATTGGACCCGGGGCAACCTGAAAATGGTTTTGCAAAAGAGTTGTAAAGCAATGGTGGACTCTGGCAATCTGAGTGAAGGAACAGCCCTTACCTTCTTTTCACATTCCTGTTTGAACCCCCCAAACAGGAACAGCCACCAACTTTCCCACATCCTGGAAAAGTGGTGAGGAGGAAGCCCGTGGCCTGGACTCTCTTTCTTGCTCTGGGATGCCCCTGCCACTCACCACATGCATTCTCCTTAACTCCTGTAGATAGGTGGTGGGTAGACGTGCAATGGGTGTATTATGCCAGTCTGTGGGTGTGTACCCAGGTCCCAGAGCCTGCCTCTGTAGCAATACCAACCTAGAACCACTTTCTTTGGTACTTTTTCTCTTGTACTCAAAGATGCCAGAGTCAGGGGCTGGAGAGGGCTCGGTGGTTAAGAGCACTGACTACTCTTACAGAGGATGCAGGCTTGAATCCTAGCACCCACACATGGCGACTAACAACCACGCATAACTCCAGTTCCAGGGGATCCAATGCCGTCTTCTGTCCTCTGCGGGCAGTGCAGAACACAGGTACACTTACAAACACGCAGGCATAATATTCATACACATAAAATAAAAATAAATAAAAGATTCCAGCGTCCCACCATCCCATCCATACAATGAGCTGAATGTGATGCCATATTTCTTTAATAAAGACACAATTTTTTCATTGTGTACATGTATACATGTGTCTGTGTGTGTCTGCAGGTGCCCACAGAGGTCAGAGAAGGCACTGGATCTGCTGGGGCTGTAGTTACAGGCAGCTATGAGCCACCTGATGTGGGTGCTGGGAACTGAATTCAGGTCCTCTGGAAGAGCAGCAAGCACTCTTAACCACTGAGCCGTCTCTCCAGCCCCATGATACTATATGTTAACCCTCATCTAGACTCTATCTTCAATTGGTTAAAATCCAAACAGATGAAGAAATGTGGCTCATTAGCTCTCCTTACCCAAACCAAGTTTGAGGGACCAGGTGTAGAGAGGTAAAGATTCTAAACCAATGGTTTATAACCACATGCCTGGAGATGTAGAAGGAGCAGGACAGGAAGCAGAAATCTGGTATACAAACCAAAGGCAGTTGTGATAGAAGCTCTACCAGCCCTGGGGAGCACACAGTCTTACACTAGAATGAATGTGACACTACAGTGAGTAGTGGGATAAAGGTGGTCTGAAGAACACATGTCCCATCCTATGAGGCCATCCTCTACCCAACCCCAGCTGATTGTTGTCTTAAGGAATATGGCTCTACTATCATGAGACCCAAGACCCAGTTTCTCTCTCTCTCTCTCTCTCTCTCTCTCTCTCTCTCTCTCTCTCTCTCTCTCTCTCTCAATTCAGAGTTTTGTATAGAGTTTTCAAAGCCCCAAAATATTAAATAGGTCAAACAAAACAAATTTTCATGTCAGCGCTGACCTACAACCCATCAATTGCAACTCAGTATAAAACAAGAAGAAACAAAGTCAAGGTCAAAATATGCATGAACTACATTTGGACTGAGAGAGAAGGAAAGGAGGTAATAGATAAATGTACAAGTCAGAATGAAAACCAAAACAAGGAGGCCAAAAAGAAGACAGTGACGAGAGCCAGAGAAGGCAAAGATGAATTAATAAGAAGGTGGTCTATTGGGTTTCATGATTAGAACATTGTTGGTGACCTTCAAAACATCCATTTCAACAGAATGAAAGGGACGTCTACTCAACTGCAAGAGATTCTGCAATGAGTGGGAGGAGGAGCAGGCAAGGGTTGCAAGTGACTCCAGACTTTAGCAACCTACAAAAGCAGAGACGCGTGGGATGGTAGCGTGAGGGGTTACCAGGTCAACGAGACTTTTTTAGAACAGAAGGATGAGCTGGGGTTGGGTGCCAGTGAGAGAGAAGAGACACTAGACAGAGGGAGCTGACTTGGATAGATTCCTGGTTGAGTCCGAATGACACAGAGTCCCTAGAAGGGGGCAAGAAGGGCCCTGAGAAAGGAGAGCTTTGGAGAGATGGAATGTGCAGTGGAGGGAGAAGAGACAGAGAACTCAGCACTGCCCCACTTACCCAAGAGCTCCAATGCTGAGAATACAGGGATGGAATAGAGAAGGTAGAGGAAGTCAGAGGCCGCCCGGGGAGGCACTGTGACAGGAGTGGGCTAGGGGTGGGTCAGAGGAGGGCCACATGTGGAAGACCCTGCCTCAGTTAAGGATGGGAACCCTAGTGGACTGAGACGGTCTCCAGCAGTCCTGGGACCTGCAGCACAGCAGGGCTAATGAGTGGGGAGGCATGTGAGGAAGGACAGGATAATGGGAAGGATATGTTCTTCTGGGCCTTTCTATGAGGCTATACACAACAGAGGCTCAGCAAATGCAAATGTGGGGGGCAGGGGGTGAGGTCTCTGACAGCCAGGGTTTATGGTGGGTAGCCACGCCGTTCACAGTATATTCATATGAAGGCCTTATGAAAGTGCAGACTACAATGCCATTGGTCTGACTGGAGCATGAGTCCAGTTTCTAACAGATGATGCAAAGTTTCTAGCCATGGATCCTTGAATAGCAAAGTTCCTGGATTCATACAGTTCACTGGCCACGATGCTCATAATATCACACACAAGATCTGATGAGATGTAGGGGAGCTGTTGCCATTTGAATATGGGTACTGTTCCCCAAACATCAGACATTAAAGGTTTACACCCTGAGGTAGTGCTTTAAGGAGGTGGTGAACCTTTCGGGGGACTTGTGGAAGGGTTAGGGTTACAGGTGTGCCTTCAGGGGGGATTGTCTCTTCTCTTGCTTCCTGGCTCATGAGGTGGGCAGTCTGATGTCTTGGCTTGTCAGAAGCCACAGGACTGCTAGATCTTAGCCTGAAATACACAAAGACTATGAGCCCAAGTTACCCTTTTCTTTTTATTAGTTAATTGTTGTAGGAACAGAGATATAACTGATACAGGAATCCAAGGAGGGATACAAACCCAAAATGAGGAAGAGGCAAAAGTCTTCCCAAAAGTGATGAGGGCTGAGTTTAAAAGAATAAGGTTCAGCCCCCAAATAAAAGTCAGGGAGGAATGAATAAGAAGAGCAAAAAGGACTGGATGTATCATGGCTGGAACAGGCCATCCTGCTCTGTAGAACATTGGTAACACCCCACTGCTGCTGCTAAGGGAGACACGGATACCATCTCTGCCCCTTCTTGGTGAAGGTGTCTTAATCAGTGGGGTGGGGGGAGGAGGGCTCAACACCTTAAATAGCCAACATTGACAACACAGCCTGGAGCTGGAAATCCAGGCGCCACCAGAAAGGTATTGGTCAGGGTGGCTTGTGACTCAGCACAATTAGTAATAAATGATATAGGGGCCTGGCAGTGTGCTGAAGGCATCTGAAAAGTATGGCTCTTCTGCAGAGTTGACAGGGACAGGGCAGGCTAAAAGGCTGGCCCTCAGCCCTGTAGCAATATCTTTGTTCATCTTCTCATATAAATATTTACACAGGGGAAAACTAAGCTTTCATGCCTGAGGACCTGTGAAAACTGTGCTCATTCGGGGATTCTCCAAAAGGCTAATGTAATAAATAAGTAAATAAATCAATAAGTGCACAGGCTGCCCTAGATTAAAGGAGACCATGGACACATGACAGTTTGATGCAAGGCAGTTTGATTGGACCCTGGATTAAACAAATTATAAATTAAATTATCAGAAAAATAGGGGCAATGTCAATAGAAGTATACTTAGGTGACATTATTAGAACCAGATTCTTGAGTGTGATAATGGTACTGCTGTTATGCCAGAGAATGGATGTAGGAATGAAGGACCATCATGGGTGATCATGGGTGATCCATCACAAATGAGAAGCATATGCTAAACATACATGGGGACTGGAGGACAAGGAAGGGCCCATGAAGCAGGCTTGGCTGTCACTAACAAGAGATGTTTCCTGGTGAAGTGGCATTAGCCTTCATCATTCCACTCTTTCAAAAGTTTGTGACATTTTTCAAAAGCAAAAGTTAAGAGAAACTAGCCAGGTGTGGTGGCGCACGCTTTTAATCCCAGCACTTGGGAGGCAGAGGCAGGCAGATCTCTGTGAGTTCAAGGCCAGCCTGGTCTACATAGTGAGTTCCAGGACAGCTGGGGCTAGAGAGGGACCCTGTTTCAAAAAGGCCAAAAAAAAAAAAAAAAAAAAAGTTAAGAGAAGCTCTCTGGGGATGGGGCCCTGCATATGGATGCTGGGTTGCAATGTATCCCTGGGGGTTCAAATGCACATCATCTTCCATCCCAATATCTACTGCTGCATCATTTAGACTTTAGGCCATGGTACCTTTGACAAAGTGAGCCTTCTCCCCTAAGCTGCCTTTTCCAGGTGAGAAACTGCAGTATGTTCACTCTTCTCTGAGGCTTGGGATTTATGGAAGTCCCAGGACCATCCTGTTGCTGTGTGGGTGATGCCAGTTGACCTACCTGTGATGGCTAGTCTCAATTGTCAGCTTGACTGGATTTGGAATCACCCAGGAGACACACTTCTGGCTGTGTTTGTGAAAGCATTTCCAGAGGGAATTAATTGAAGGATGAAGACCTGTCCTCAACATGGGCCAGAAGGAAAGAGGTCTAAGGAAAAAGCTGCATCCAATCCTTTGAGACTGGCTTACCACAGCCTAACTGGCACCCTGCTGTTCACTGTCACCCTTCGCTCACTCTGAGGACAGTGTGCCTGGGGCTGATGTGGGAAGTCCAAGAACAGCAGCACTTAGGTGTGCCGAGGGGAGAGCCTTGTAGGTGCTCACCCTGTTCTGCTTAAACACTCACCGTGTGCTGAACTAGTCCATAGCTGGTGACAGGATTACCAGGGACCTACAGAACCAGGAAATAATTTCTATGTGTAAAAATACAAGGTATCTTTTTGCCTCATGAGAAAAGATAATATCCATCTTTCAGGAAACAACCTGCTTCAAAAACTATTCAGAGACCAAGAACTGAGTAGAACTAATTGAAAGCAACACCAGGCAGGTAAGGGCTGGGCACCACCATTGCCAGGTCCACATAACTGCTAACCATGGTAACAAGTACATGCCAAGTGCTCTCTGGGGTGCAGTTTTACAAACTTGGCTGTACACAGCTAATCCCTTGAGAAACTTTAAAAAGTACTGATGCTGGGGCCAATCCTCAGAGATTCTGACTTGGTTTGGGCTGGGCATCGGGATTTTTAAAACTCTTGCCTGGTGATTCTAATACACTGCAACACACTTAGCCCCTCTGCTAAATCAGCCTCATTCACATTCATTAACACACACACCACCCTGTGTGGTTCAGCTCAGCTGCTAGCAGATTTAACCTTGGCTGGCCCTCTCCTCTCCTAAGTACAGGACCACATGGGATGCACAGACACAAGATCATTGTCTCATAAAAATCTCCTGCTTGCCCAGCAGGCAGAATTAACTAACCCAACACAAAAGGGGGCCCTAAGGTCAGCAGGGTCTCCAGCCTTGACAGTTTGCTCCTTAGAGCCAAGTTGACAGGGGCTGAAGAGATGGCTCAGTAGTTAAAAGCACTGGCTGCTCTTGCAGAGGGCCATGGCTCAATTCCCAGCTCCCATGGGAGCAACTAACAACTAACTGTAACTCTAGTTCCAAGGGACCTAACACACTCTTCTGGCCTCTGAGGGCACCATATGCATGTGATGCCCTTACATACATGAAGGCAAAACATTCACAGACACAAAATAAAAATAAATTCCAACTCTCAGGAGACAGAGGTAACCGGATCTGAGATCAAGACCAGTTTGGTCTACATTGCAGTTTCAGGACAGCTGGTGCTACAGGGAGATCCTATCTCAAAATAATAATAATAATTATTATTATTATTAAAATAAATTAATTTAAAAAGTCAGCCCTCAGAGGGTTGTTTCTACATGTTTACAACAGTGTTGAGAGAGGCTATCAGGTAAAGGGGAAGCCCTGTAGCCTCCAATTCAGTCAAGTTTTCACTGATCTGGAAGGAGAGGCTCAGGACTAGGAAGGAAAGGGAAAGGAGAAATCGGACCCTATGTCTACATGGTCTCTACTTGCTCGGCAGGCCACAGAATGCACTGGAGAACTTTTTAAAACACTGTTGTCAGCCTGGAACACATAGGTGGAATTTTCTGTAATTGAGTTATCTAGATACCTAGGGATTTTTAAAATATATTTATTATTTTAGTTTATGTGTATGAGTGTTTTGCCTGCAATGTATATAAGTGCACCCATGTCGTACAACATCCACAGAAGTCAGAAGAGGATGCTGGATCCCCTGGAACTGGAGTCATAGGTGGTTGTTAGCGGCCATGTGGGTGCTGAGAATTGAACCCAGGTCCTCTGGAGGAGCAGCCAATACTCTTAGCTGAGCATCTCCTAGCCCAGATCCCTGGGTTTTAAAGGAAGGTCCAGGGGGCTCAAATGTACTACTGGGATTGAGAAGATGTTGGCCACTTAGGGTAAGTTCTTAGCTGATCAGTTGTGTATCTCCCTGGGGAACAGAGAATAGATGCCCTCTGTGACAGACTGGCCTGTGAGTCCTCCAAGACCACTGAGTTACGGCGATGCTGGCCAAGAGAAACAGATACCCTCCTGCACTGCTGAGTGGGATACAAAGTGCTTCAATTTTTAGAAAAGTACATACTTAATTATCTAGTCTTCCAGTCTCCTTCCTGGATATAAGCACACAAAAATGTTTATTGTTGGGTTATTAGCAGGGTACAAATGAAACCAGGAACACATAGAATGTTCATAAATATGAAAATGACTGTACAGTGTATGCTCTGGATTGTTATGTGGATTTGGGTAACCATTTTTAAGGGAGCTATAGTTTTCACCTATTACAATGTCTATGATGTAATAATATTTAGAACAAACTAGTTCTGGCCATCTCCTTATTCACAGAGGCTAACAGCATGACCCCTCGCTACCTGAAGCCTTGGATATACTACTGTACCCTCTCACTTAGTGCCTTTCTATCTTACCCAATCACTCGTCACTCACCATAGCTGTAACTTTTATAGTGTAGGTATATCAGCAACACTAGCAGGAATCCATTTTTCTGCATACTTTCACAGACAAATTTATTCTTATAGTAGATCTTAGCAACTTTAGCAGGGTTATTTTTCCTTTTCCTTATTAAGCCAAGAACTTTCACCTTTCAATTAAAAGAAGCACCTCATAGTTACTCCTTGGCATATTCAAATTGCTGAGCATGATTACTCTTGCACGTTGGACCATGATTAAGTAAAATAAATGATACTTAGAATAGCACTGTGACATCATGACTGTGGGTCTGACAGTTAAAATCTGGCTGCTAAGTGACTGACAGGCAGGTAGTATATACAATGTGAATACTCTGGACAAAGAGATGAATCATGGCCCCAGAAGGATGGAGGAGGCAGTGCAAGGTTTCATCACGCTACTCAGAATGGTGTGCAATTTAGAATCTGTTAATTGTTTATTTACATAATTTTCTATTTAATATTTTTCAACTGAGGTTGACAGTGGGTAATTAAAACTGCAGAAAGTAAAACTTCAGAAAAGGATAAATGGCTGTATACAAAAAAAAATGTTTCCATTATTGGGAAAAGAAACAACCCCCCGCCAGCCCTGAGGGTATGTATGTGCTTATACATATTTTCTCTTTGAGTGTACATGGAGATATCAACAAAGTATACAGACTAAGGCTTTTAACATTGCTTATGTCAGGGTTTGTTGTATAGAACTATCCTCACAACAGCCACCATCTTCACAAGAGCAGCCATGACTACTTGCAAGAGATCCCTGAGATGGTGCTATTGACATTAATATTTCCTCATAGAAGGAAGAAAACAGGGAAGGGCTCACCTGATATCTCACTTACTCTTTTCCTACACCTCTCAGTCCACTGAAAGTAATTGTGTCCTAATTGGCATGTCCTTGGGATCTTGGGAGGTGCTAGAGTATAAGGAGTAAGATTAATTGAAGCAGGAACTCTATCTAGACAGCTATGGGGAAATCTTCATACATGTTAAGGTGACTTCCCAGGGAGTGGCTGCTTTGGGGTCTCTCGCCTTCCTCTAAGTAACGTTTCACCCATGTTCTGTAAGTAAGTCCCATAAACTCATTTCTCCGGCTGGGCTTTGGCAGAATTATGCTTTGGCTTGTTGGTGGTGTACTATAAGGAAGAGGTAGATGTTTGTTTTTATCTCCCCAGAGAAGAGTTCCCCCAGTAGGGTTGGAACAAGAGCTTATTGGTGCATCCCTCAGATGATCTGTGCATACTAGTGAAAACAAGGGCACAGTACTTTGATAATTTAAGCAATTAATAAAAGCTAATGTGCAAGTTCTAGGCCATTCTGCCTGGATTCAGACTTTGGAGTTGCATGTAAGAGGTTACTTAACCTCTCTCCTACTCCCTTTCTTCTTTGGGAAAAAGAAACTCAATGATATTTACATCAGAGAGTTGTTATGTCAAGTTAGACAATCTAGCCACATAATGCAGACAAAGACTGCACATTAGATATTTGGTAAGATCACTTGGTGAGCATCGCCAAAAGAAAAGCTTTACTTGAGTCATTGTTGTGTGCTGACTGCTTATTCCTCCCCCAATTTATACACTGAAACACTGCCCCGAATGTGATGGTATTAGAAGGCGGGACTTCAGGAAGTGATAAAGATTAGCTGATATGATGAAGGTGAAGACTTCATAAGTGGGATTAGTGTCATTACCATAGTCCTGATCCAGCAAACTTTCTCCACAATGAAGATGCATCAAGAAGACAGCCACATATGGACCATGAAGCCAACCATCATCAGGCTCTGAATCTACTGGTCCCTTGATCTTCCCACCCCAAGAACTGTGAGAATAAACACTTTCTATCTGAATCACCCAGGCTGTGGTGTTTTGTTACAGCAGCACGCACAAGCCAAGACAGTCAGTACAGACTCATCTTCCATATCTAGGTGACCTCACTTCCTCCAGCAAAGGAAACAAACTTAAATCTCCCCTATGTTCTCGAAGAAAACAGTGGGCTCATACTGGCCTCCACAGAGCTGACGTTTGTAATCACTTCTTGATGCAGCCTGCAGAGTACCATAATTGGTGAGTGATCCTTATCACCTCCTTCAACCTCAGAATGGGGTAGACTGGCCTGCTACCAAGTGACAACTTCTGGAAGCCAGCACTTTGCCTGGGATCTCCCGGGAAGGGATGTCCTAAAAGCAAAAATAGGTTAATTATATAACTACAGCCCCACTCAGCAATTAGCACATCTTTGGATGTGTCATTTATGTAGATTTGGTCCTCACTCTGTGTCTGCAGGGGAGACAGGAACAAGAACTAATTAGAATGATGAGTGACCCACACCTTACAGGATCTGTATCGTCAACATCCTAGGCTTTGACGAGCGGCTCTCAATGCTGTTCCCTGCAAGCCTTGTGGCTTCCTGGAAGAACAGGGTCAGGTCCCTTTGTTCAGGACATCTCCTTTTCTTCACAAGCTTTGCACACAGTAAGTATCCTTTTCCTTCTGACAAACAAAAGACCACCTCTTCTTTCTCTGAATTTCATCTATGATGATGGGAAAATGCTAGGAAAAGCAAAATCCAGGGGCTCACTATTTACCCTGTTACTCCTCAGGTATAAATTCAACAGTAGATCAACCATTTTGTCTCTCAAACAAGGGGTTGTTGTTTCCCTAAAAACTCTTGCCTTGTGCAGGGATCCTGTTGTGGGCCGACTCTTGACAACCCTGTCCGAATTCATATATTGAAGTCCTTGACCCCAGAACCTCAGAATATGATAAGCATTTGGAGGCAAGGTCTTTAAAAGAGTAATTAAGGCTCTCTGCTCCTCCCTGTTCTAGAGACAGCCACATCTTCTTAGAGACAGCCTAATATTCTCCTGCAGTGCCAGCCTTGTCCCTGAGACCCGATGGTGATGGTCAGAGTAAATGGATATGGCTGTATTGGGCGCCTGGTCACCAGGGCTGCCTTCAACTCTGGCAAAGTAGACACTGTTGCCATCAATGACCCCTTCATTGACCTCAACTACATGGCCTACATGTTCCAGTATGATTCTACCCATAGTAAGTTCAACGGTGCAGTCAAGGCTGAGAATGGGAAACTTGTCATCAATGGGAAGGCCATCTCCATCTTCCAGGATCGAGATCCCACCAACATCAAATGGAGTGATGTTGGTGCCAAGTATGTTGTGGAGTCTACTGAGGTCTTTACTACCATGGAGAAGGCTGGGGCCCACTTGAAGAGTGGAGCCAAAAGGGTCATCATCTTTGGCCCTCTGCTGATGCCCCCCCCATGTTTGTGATGGGTGTGAATCATGAGAAATATGACAACTCCCTCAAGATTTTCAGCAACGCCTCCTGCACCACCAACTGCTTAGCCCCTCTGCTGGCCAAGGTCATCCACGACAACTTTGGCATCGTTGAGGGACTCATGACCACAGTTCATGCCATCACAGCTACCAAGAAGACTGTAGATGGTCCCTCTGGGAAACTGTGGCATGAAGGATGTGCAACTGCTCAGAACATCATCCCTGCATCCACTGGCACTGCCGAGGCTGTGGGCAAGGTCATACCAGAGCTGAACAGGAAACTCACTGGCATGTGTTCCGACACCCAACGTGTCTGTCGTGGATCTGACTTGTCGCCTGGAAAAAGCTGCTAAATATGATGACATCAAGAAGATGGGGAAGCAGGCATCCAAGGGCCCCCTAAAGGGCATCCTGGGCTATACTGAGGACCAGGTCATCTCCTGAAACTTTAACAGGGACACGCACTCTTCTACCCTTGATGCTGCGGCTGGCATTGCTCTCAATGACCACTTTGTCAAGCCCATTTCTTGGTATGACAACAAATTTGGCTACAGCAACAGGGTGGTGGACCTCATGGTACACATGGCCTCCAAGGAGTAAGAAACTCTGAACCACTCACCCCAGCAAGAGGAATCGAAAGATACCTAAGAGATTGTTTAAACACATATTTAGGTGTATCTGTAAGGATGTTCCCAGAGGTTATTATGTCATGAGAGCGCTCATCTAGTGAATTGATCTATTGGTGGACTCAAAATAAGAATGAACTAGTAATCAGGGCATGGTGGTACACACCTTTAATTTCAGCACTCTGGAGGCAAAAGCAGGTTGATCTCTGTAAGACTGAGATCAGCTTGGTCTCCATAGCAAGTTCCAGGTTGACTGGGAAACACTGTCTCAAAAAAAAAAAAAAATAGACTAGTGAGAGGTGGTGGAGCTATGGAAAGTAAAGGCCTGCTGAGAGGAAGTGGGGTCACCCATAGTAGGTCCTTAGAGACTCTACCTTGCCCTGACCTTTTTCTGTTGTGGCTCCCCTCTGCTTCCTGCCTACATGACGAGAGCTACTCTCCCACATCCTCCCTGCCATGATGGATTAAGCAAAATTAATCTCTCCTGCCTTAGGTTGTTTCTGTCAGGTGTTCTGTCACAGCAACAAATCTGCCTAACACACTGACTGTTGTAGCCAGCTGAAAAGCAAACATTTTCCAGTCTTACACCTTCTGAGCACCCCTTCCACACCAAAGCCTGGAATATTTGTGCTTGAAATTCCTTATCAGCAACAGAAAACCAGTCAATGTCCATTCTTGGTTTCTGTTAGCAGCTGACATCGCCACTATCAAAAACCCATGAAGTACCATAGTCCAGGGGTTGAGGTCTGGCTTATGCACAGGATTCTGTCGAGTCTCTCAGAATGCTCACTGCTGATGGGATTGGAACTGTATATCCCCGTGGTAGGAACCTGCCTGAGTGGTTCCTCTGTTTGGTTCCCATCAGGACACAGCAATTGCTGGCACTACCTTAAGAGAATGCACCGCATGGTAACAGCGGTGATGTCACTGCTAAAAGACTACCACAGTAGAGCTGTTCTTGCTGTGTGTTTCCTACCCACCTCCCTGTGCCAGAATTGCTGATTATTGTCCAGAATTCCATCATTGCTTTGACCATTTGGCAGATACAGAAAGGGAACGGTATGGTTTTTCTGTCCCTCCATATAATGGCACTTTGCATTTGTATAGCACATTTAACTTATTCAGAGCATTTTCCTAGTTTATCACCGAGTCTTATCCCAATGAAACAAAACTCCATGTGTTGTGTAATTGTCTGTGCCATAGAGACAGCTTAGGGACCAGAGCCAATGAAACTGGGAGCTGGAGGAGGACCAAGGACCCAAATCGTTTAAAGAATTACAAGCCCCATAGAAGTTGCAAATGGAGCCAGCTTAGGAACTCGGAACCATGGCTTCTCCATGGGGGAAGACACATCTGGAGCAAGCCAGTCAGCTTACACAAGCTGGGATCCTGTGGGAATTTCCATCTGTATCCAAGGGCTCTCTATTGCTCCTGCCTGGGTATAAATGCTGCTAGTTTTAGCTTCAGAGAGGGGTAAAGGTATGCTGCTGCTGAGAAGGAGAGGCCCATTCGATTTGGTAATATTGGCCCACTTTGTGACCTAGAAACACAACTCATGTTATTTGCCTCTTCAGCATTTTGGAAAAGGGCCAAAATGAAGATCTAGCAGGGTGAGCACTTGGCAGGTTGAAAAACAGAATTGTTAACGCTCACCACATCTTGGAAAAGGGAACATCTGGAAGCAAATTTTACACCAAGAAAAACAAGCTGTCTGTGGATTGCTGGAGATGAATCACCCCACTAAGCTGACATTGCCCTGGAAGTTAGGAGCCCAACGCCTCCAGTCCACTTGGGCACCCGTTGGCAAATTATTGCTTTTACTCTGGTGCCATTTAGAAAATTATGGCTCTCTAAATCACACCATGGGGACACAGAAAGTGGAAATGCCTCCCCACCTGCACTACTGAAGCCTGGCTTCCCCTCTAACTCGTGAATCCTAGCCTGGCTGTCCATTAGAGACACCTGGAGAGCTGTTAAAAACCAAGGGCCTAGGCTGGGCTCCAGACCAGCCAAACCAGGCAGCCTAAATTTTTTGTTTCCCAGGTGATTTTAACATGTAGGCAAGATTGGAAACCAGAGTTCTACTGCGTCTATACAACACTTACCCACTGGGCAGTGAGGGATGATGCTCTGGGTGACAAAGCATGTCACACCTACCATTGGCCTTCCTTTGGTCTCTTCCACGTGTCTTAATCTCATGCTCAGGAGTGAGCATTTCTCCCTAATGCATTATGGAAATTGCCATCCACGGCGATATGAAGTTGCTGCTTTCACAGTCACTAATCCACTTAACTAATTAACATGAAGCAGAATCCCTGCTGGGCAATGCAGCAGGTATAGAAATGAAGGGACAGGATCCTTGCATAAAATAACATACATGTAAAATACATGTTTAGGCACTACAATGTAAGGTTTTGTGTAGACAGGGCTTTGAGGGACTATCGGGTAGGAATGAAGAGAAAAAGCAAGCTCTCTTAGCTAGCCTAAGCATGTCTTCACAAGTGTTCTCTCTCTGTGTCCTGTCTTTCTCACACACATACTTATCCACCTCAGCACACTATACAGGGCTATGAACTTAGTGGACTCTGAATTGATTGCAGCTAAATGGATGAATAAGACTGGTACTCACTGGGTTCTATCAACACTACCACCGGGCCTTCTTAGCTCCCTTCCACTCCTACCAGGCCCAGCTTCCATCTGGTATCATCCAATATCAGGCAAGCTGTGGTACTTCATCTCACCCCCACTTCCCTTGCAATAGTGAGGTGCTGTGTTCTGACTGCTCTCCTGGGAAATCCCTCTCTAAGACTGAAACCTAAGCTGCCTCCCAATGTTCACTCTCCCTGTCTGCTGAGAATGTAGTCACCCAAAATAAAGACCAGATGTGGCCCTTGCATAAAATCTATCCAATGGGTTAAGGAGAAGTGGGGTGATGACTTCTGGTGATGTCCTTCAAGGAAATGGCCCCTTTCTTCTCCCCTCCATCCTGCTGCTTGAGAGAAGGTCATGGCATGACTACCTCCTGGGCCTCATGGGAAAGGAAACATCATCACCATGACAGAGTTCCCAAGATAGGAGAAGTCTGGGTATCTAGATGCCCTTGGGAGGCAGAGGACTCTGTAAGCCCGGACAAGCTCACCCCCGAGTCTACAGAATCCCTCTTATGTCCTAGACCCAGTTACACCGAGTTCCTTACCAGCCAACCCATATCTCCTTATGCTTTCCTGCTTCCCACATGTCCTGTAACAAATACCTGGAGTTCCTTTTCACATTAATGAAAATTGTAAGATATTACAAAAACCCAAATTATTGCTGTCAGATTGGTCAATGAGTCAGTGATTCTCATAGCACACGTAGCAAGAATTTATAGGCCTTTCATCTTGACAGGTCAGGCAGTGAGAACATGTTTTTCCTGATGAATGCAGCAAGTAGCCAGCTGACTGTCTTCCTGATCACTTGAGTGATCATCATTCTTTTCACTGGTCCTATAGAGCCTGGTTCTAGTAGAGTGATACAAAGTATGGTAAAGGTATGGAAAACAGCAGTTCCCATGGATGGAAGCACATGAACCAGCAAGGATGTGAAGAATAAGTAGGGACTCTGGAGGCAGACCCACCATCCAGGTAGCTTCAGTGAGCTGTCACCCAACCCATGGGCTGCTATGAAGATCCAGTTATACACAGCTCCATAACTGTTCACAAACTTACTGAACCTGAACTTGCCAGGATTAGAGAGTGTGATGGGTTTCCAGAGAAACCTATGTGTATATATGTATACATATATGTATACAGGCATATATGAAGAGAGAGACAAGAAGAGACAAAAGGCTGATTGTATGGAATTGGTTCGCATGGCCTTAGGGGCTTGGCCAGTCTATGATCTGCAGAGAGGACTGGCTGGCTAGGACTAAGGGAAGAGTAGATGGCATGGCTGATGTCTCAAAGTATCTGCTGACTCCTTTTGTTCAGGGGAGGCTGGTATCTGCTGAGGCTATCGTTGAGTTGGATGAGACTCATATAAGAAGGGTACCACCATTCTGAACTCATGTTCAGATTTAACTGTCAATGTGACAGCCACTGGAAGGTGGGGTGTTGAAGGAGTATTTGGGTCATGGGCATCTTGAAAGGGCTGGTTTAGAACCTTCAGGACTGGACTGGTTACTTGGATAGTGGGTTATTATACAGCAAGGCTATCTGCCCCTCACGCCATCTCTCTTCTGCACATGTCTGCATGTTCTTGGTCTTTACAGCCCCTAGAACTAGACAGAACCCAAACCAGCCTGTCCTCTTTATAAATTATTCAGTCTCTGGTGTTCTATTGTAGAAACAGAAAATGAACTAAGAAAGAGGGTAATCAGCTTTATTCAAAGTCTACCCATTTAAATGTTAATCTCATCCCAAAACTACCTTCACAGAGACATCCAGAATCATGTTTGACTACCAATCTTGGCACTATGACCTACCAAGTTGATACATAAAATTAACCTCCATGGTTGGAAGGAGGCATCTCTATGCTTAATAATTTATTCAGATCGCTGAGGTACAGCCAGAGGTTGGGCCCACTCTTGATGAGGCATTCTAAGGCCACTGACCTTACCTCCTACCCTCAAGGGATGCTGCACTCCTTCCCTGCCTGAAGCCTGCAGTATGATTATATGTCTATCTCAAAGTCAACTGTATGTTGAGCCTTGGGTGAAGAAGATGTTCTGTCCACACACCGTCAAGACACAGAAGCTATGGAGGCATACACACACACACACACACACTGAGCCCCAGGGCTCTGTCCATCCTGGACTGCCTGCATAGGAGTCAGCAGTGAGCCTCATTTGCTCACTGATTACGTTTTTCTGGGCTGGTGCTCTTTTCTCTGACCCTTTTTCCTCAACCAACCTCACTACCCAGGCCCCAGGTACCATCGTGGCCACTGTGTATGAATACATACCCCACCATTCCAGGCATCAGTTATCTCCCACCTCCTTCTCTGCTTTGGTCACTGGCATAGGAGTGGGGGTGTGGCCTTTAAAAATTGCAGACAACTGGACCCTCCAAAGACTTCCTGGAGTAGAATGTTCCAGATGTTGTTCATCCAAAAAGATATATGTTGAAAATTTTGCATGGGGGACTTTGGAAAGCTCTAGCTCTATTAATGGCACATAGAGAAGAAAACAAACTCTGACATTTGCTCTTTCCAGACACTGTGCCAGCATACGATTTTCACAATAAGGCACCGAGTTTTCACTGGAGAACACCTGCCCCTTTGCCCTGTGACTTTGTCCCTCTCAGTCTGCCCCAACTTAGTCCCATGACTAGGTCCAGGCAATAGAATGCTAGTAGGTTTGATGTATATCTAAGCTTTGAAAAAGGACCCATGCGTTTCCACTTCTATCTGACACCATGAGAATGAGTGAGAGGGCAAGACTGAGCCAACCATCCCAGGGGTAGCCAATGAGGAGCTAATGAACTGCCAGAGATGTGAGGAGCCTCATCAAGATATAAATGCTCCCTCTCTGCCATGCCCCACCAGGACCACAGAGCCTACCACATGCTCCATGAGAAATGCAAAGGGTGCTATGGTGTGTTGACTCAGTTTCCTATTGTGGTAGCCATAGACTGACAAGAACAGAGGCAGGCAACTGCCTACATTCCAGCAAAAAACAAAACAAAACAGTATTCGTGTGTTTGTCAGGAATATGTCTATCAAGTCCTTTGTGTGTACCCCTCCCCCAAGCTCTGTGGGAGAAGTGAGGACAGATTGTGTCTGTGCCCCTCCAGCTTCTGGTTCAGCAACCTATGATGGTACTATTTACACAGTGACTAAATTCTTCCATCTTTCCCTCTGACTAACAAGAAGTTTGCCACAGAAGAGTGTCTGGAAATAAATTATACATGAGACGTGGTGTCTGCACTACTTGCAAGTTTTATTCCTGCATATTTTTACTTCTCTTCAAACATCCCCTTCCGGGTGAACTAACCTACCACGAAGTTAAATGGGATTAGAAAAGAGCCTTAAAGGAACCACTTGGCCTCATCAGTGGTGAGGGAAGCACATGATGGGGTCCCTGGGGCCCTATGTGGCTCTCAGATTCGTGTCTTCCCTGTAAAGTAGACGAGCCATATTACTGTAGTGGTGGTCCTTAAGGAATACACTTGGAAGAGAACTAATGATTTCCCCTACAATGTAGAGATTAAAACTGTAGATGGTGGTCAGAGAGAATTGCCTTCTGATTCCACTGAAGGAATATGAGACCCAGGCATATATATACTTGACCTCAATAAACCTCAATTTCTTTTTCTGCTCAGTGGGACTAACTGCAGCTATTTTCATGGAGTGCTTTGGAGACTAGAAAATTTAACACTTTTCAAGACATGTAGTAGCTATTCCTATTGTCCCACCTTAGAAATCCCAAGAAATAGATATTTCTGGTCTGGAAATCTTGTTTGCATTACAGATGGTCTCTCTGAGGCATTCCACATAATAGCCTCTGAGTTTATGTGTCCCTGTTCATTGCATTATGTCTTACAATTAAAATATTTCATTCCCTCCAGAGCCCTACAGGAAGACAGTGTTAGTAGCTAAAAGGACTTGAAGTTAAGTCAACTCTGAGGCAGAGAGCCCATGATCAGAGAGGAGGTACAGCCTCACCTTTCTTCCAGCCAGTTAGTGCATGGCAAATATTATGCACCGAAACAATGTGGATCTTTCTCAAGTTCTAGCCTATAAATGCCTGAGTATCTAGTACCCTTCTTTGGTCAAAGAAATTGGGACAGAGCTTGAAACCACCTATAAATTTGTGGAATCAGCAAGTGGATTAAACTCCAGGCACAGAATAATATCACTTCCTAAAGAAAGATTTTTCTAGATGGTGAGGTGGCTCAGGGGGAAAGCATCACCGTGCGAGCCTGACAACCTGAGTTTAATCCTTGAAACCCGTGTAAAAGTGGAAGGAGAGAACCAACTCCACAATGTTTTCCTTTGACTTTTATACATGCGCTGTGGCATGCATACATACACATCACACACAGATAATAGTAATAAATAAAAAGTGAAAAGAAAGGATTTCCACACTATAAAAGTGGCACATACTTGTGGTATAAACTAGCTCTTATGATTTTGATCTTGGCTGGTTCCCAAAATATGTGTCCAGGGTGGGTGACTGGGTAGTGAAGCCTTTAAGAGGTAGAGCTTCATAGAAGGTTTGTAGGTCACTAAACATACTTCTTCAAAGAGAATTGTGGAACCCTAGTTTCTCCCTCTCATTGTTTACTGGGTATTGAGGTGAGTGGTTTGCTCTGTCATGATGTGTTAACCCTGCCAGAGGTCACCTGGGGTCACTTGATTCTGGACTGGAATGTCCAAAAGTGTAAACCAAAATAACTTTCATGTCTTTACAGGTTAATTGCCTCAGGTATTTCATTGCAGTAACACAAAGCTGACTAATACAGCTACAGCCAAATAGTGTTATGTAACAAATCACTCCAATATTCAGTGTGTTAAAAACAATAGTCATGAGCCGGGCGTGGTGGCGCACACCTATAATCCCAGCACTCGGGAGGCAGAAGCAGGCAGATCTCTATGAGTTCGAGGCCATCCTGTTCTACAAAGTGAGTTCCAGGCCAGCTGGGGCTACAGGAAGGCCCTGTCTCAAAAAGAAAAGAAAAGAAAAAAAAAAAAAACCCAAACCAAACAATAGTTGTTTATATTTGCTCACACATTGGACAGATAGCTGGGCTCATTGGATCTGTGGGCTTGACTCTGAGCTCCAGACGGCTCAGGTGGCTTCTTCAGGGTCTCATTCTCCTCACACCAGTGGGTTGGCTTTGGGAGTGTCATAACTTCAAGAGGGAGAGTAGAATTTCTCAATGATGCTCACCCCCAACCCACCTGCCCATGTCCCAGGGACAAATCTGGTTCAGAGGCAGAGACCCAGCTTCGGGAAGGATGAGAGATGCTCTACTGTAGCAGGAAGAACTACGGGGGTCAGAGGTCATAGACACAGTGGGGCCCACTTCAGAGACCGTGACCTATGTAGTAGCAAGGGTGCTACTCAGAAGAGACACACTTGGTTGAAAGCTCTGCTATCAGCTTCTTGGAATCCTCAATAGTTTATTTTTTCCCCCACAAAGCCTTATATTATCATTTTTCCCTGAGCCCTGCAAATCATGAGGCCAGTCCTGGACACAGTGTATGAGTGTGTGTGCCCTCATGTGCATGAAAACTTGGGGCTACAGGGCCTTCTTATGCAACAAAACTGGCTTTCACTGTGGAGTGTCGTATCTACCCTCTTCCCTTCCTACCCTTGCTTCTGGAGCCATGTTATGGAGTTTCTGCAATGGATTCCGGGCTACTGGCAAATTATTCCACACCTAGGCTCCTCCCAGCAACAGAGGTGGGATGCTGGGGATTGTGGGCCACAGAGAGAGTGGGTGGGAGGATCTGCGTCTTACTGCCTCTGTGATCCTTCCTGAGCACTTGACCCCTCAACCTCCCCACACAGTGAAATCAGCATGCTGCTTCCCAAGCCCCACCCACTGCCCGTCTCAGTGAGAAAGCTCAGAAGGAGGATAGAAATTGTCCATCCACAGAAGCTGCTTCTATTGAACGCCACAAAAAGCCTGCAGTGGAACTGCACACACTCGGAGAAACTGGGACATGAACTGGAGAATTCTAGACTTGTTAAACCAGAGGGATGCTCCAAACTAGGCAGCCAAGTTCACCACCTTGGGCAAGCACAGACAAACTCGCAATCATCTCATAACATAAGCATCTCTAACAGCCAAAAAAGCCCTTAGGACCACCATCCCTGAGGTCTGACCATCACTGCTGATGAAGTAACTTCCTCTTTATCCCCATCTTGTTTGGTTCTTACTTAAATCCCTTCCCTGGGGACTAGCCACACCTCCCCAACCTGAGTCCCACCCACCGCCCCCCCCAACCCCATGAGAAGCTTGAGTGTGCCTGAGTGTTCCATGATGCATCTCTCAAAAACAGAATGCAAAACAGCCCACAGAGCCCACTACACACTGGGCGGAGAGGGCCACGCAAGGAGCCAGAGGCTCTTGCCATGAAACATGAATCAAGCACAAGCCAACACCAGTACCCTGCAATTCAGACAGTTACCCAAAGAACACACTTTCTGATAATTATAGAGTTAAAAATGGATCCACTTTGAAAAATCCCTTCTTTTCTCCTGAGAACGCCAAGTGGCTTAACAATAATCAGCCTCTGAGATGCATCACATTCTGAGCTGTTTGGGAGATGAGTTCCAAGAAATTTCTTGGAAGGTTCAGTTCCCAGAAGGCGGTGATGCTAACTAGACCCACAGGCCCTTCACACCATCCCTAACATGTGCTCATCGCTTGGAAACCTGAAGTCAGCCAATTCCAAATCAGAGCAACAGGAGCGAGGGGCCCAGGCTGTACCATCTCTGTTGACAAGCTTGTGTCCAAAACATCAAGCGGCACTTATCTAAGAAGATGGGAAGATGCCACCATCCAAGGAGCATCTCAGCATGTGTGTCCATGGTGATGTTAGGAAGGAGAAGTGAGGGGGCAGGTTGCTAAGAATGACATTTAACGTGTGTTGAGTACATGTGAGCTACATGCATGTATTATCTCATTTAAATTCTTAGGATAACTAACTCCATGAGGATGAAATGCAATTGTTTCACTCACTTTTTAAAAATATTTTTTTTATTATTTTTATTTTATGTGTATGAGTGTATTGCCTGCCTGTATGTGAGTGTACCTGTGTTGTGCAATGCCATGGAGGTCAGAAGAGGGCTTTGAATTCCCCTGGAACTGGAGTCAAGGATGGTTCGTAGCTGCCATGTGGGTGCTGGGAATCGAACCTGGATCCTCTGCAAGAGTAGTCAGTGTTCTTAACTGCTGAGCCATCTCTCCAGACCTATTCCACTCACTTTTAAGAATTACCCTGAGGCTTGGGGATATAGTTCAGTGGTAGAGTACTTGTTTCACATACATGAGGCCCAAGGTTTAATACCTAGTACTAGAGAGAGAGAGAGAGAGAGAGAGAGAGAGAGAGAGAGAGAGAGAGAGAGAGATCCTGAAACACAGCTCATGGGTTATACAAATGCTAAGGCATTTGTAAGGCACAGGCAGATGTCTGCATACATCACTTACTACTCTTCAATTCTGAAGGACCTGGAATTGGCCGGAGTGGATACTGGGGGGATTAAATACTGACCACAGATAGGGTATGAACAAAGAAGAAGGAACCAGAGAAGATACAGGGCACAGGTCTTCCAAGTTAAAAATGAGAATGGAGTGGGGTTAGCTTTCATTTTAAAATACAGCCCAGGTGGGCATGGAGGCACACACTGGTACTCCCAGCACTTGGGAGGTAGATGCAGGAGGCTCAGGAGTTCTAGGCCAGCCTTGACTACATAGTGAGTTCAAGACCAGCTTGATGGAGAAATGGCTCATTGGTTAAGAATGCTTACTGCTCTTACAGGGGACCCAGGTTTGGTTCCCAGCACCCATATACATGGTGGCTCACAACTACCTATAACTCTAGTTCAAGGTGATTGGACACATTCTTCTGACCTCTGAGGGCTCCTGCATGCATGTGGTATATACACATATACTCAGGCACATATGCATATACATAAAAATAATAAGTAAATAAGTCTTTTACAAAAAGACCAGCCTGAGCTACATGAGATCCTGCCACATACAGCGCGCTCATGCACACATACACATACACACACACACACACACACACACAAATTAATTAATTAACTAAATGCATGCTGTATCAAGGGGCAAGGGCATCATGGGCATTTGGTGTTGTCCTGGCACCCCTGAAATGAAGAGTTGAGTAGGTTACTGTTCCCAGTAAGAAGGGCCAAAACAGCAGTTATTTGTTCACTTAACAACCATGCAGTCAGCACCTTCAACAGGCTCCACACTGCCCTTCATTCAGTATCACTATGCCTGACAGTCACCTGAATATCACTGACCTTCCAGAGTTGGCATCCTAGTGGCAGAAACGGACCTCGTGCCCTAACACATCTGTGAGAACACAGTCCAGGGAATTACTAAATTAAGCAAAAGAATATGTGAGCAACAGCAAGCAAGCTCCCAACAGCCAGGCATGCAGACGTCTGAACAACTTGAAATTATACTCAGAATGAAATCATGCTGTGCTGACCCCAATGGAAATGATCTTGGATATCCATGGCAGGCAGACACAGAGACAAAGAACAAATGGTCACATGCTAGGCAGACAGACAGAGACTTCTAGAAGGCATAAAGTCGAAGGCACCTGGTTGGTATCTGCCTTGTTAGCTCAGGGGTGCTGGCTGCTCCATGGAAGCCAGAGAACCTTGAGGCCACAGGAAAATGGTCTCACACAGCGACAGTGCCTGAAGCTTTCAGGTCAGTGTTCCTGCCCACTGATGTCTATCTTGGCTGTCTTCCCTGATGTTGCCCACCACAGGGTACAGCAATTGTGTTTAACACCATGGAAGCAGCAGAGGCAGCAGCCAGGGGGGGAAGGAGTAAATGAAAAGGGCAAAAAACAGAAAAAAGGTACTTGGAGTACAATATTTCCTAAGCAAAATTCTCAGGTGCTTAGGTCTACTGCTTATAGAAGCATATGCAAACCATATGCAGATTTGCGAATATCAATGCTAATTCTTGCATAGCTTGCTTACTTCAAATCCTTGCTCTGATCTTGGAAAGGTCTAGGACTTTAGGCTGTGGGCAGCAAGACCCTGACAGAGGCCACTGCAGGTCATTGTCTCCTGTCTGGCTAGTCTGGGGTCAGGCAACAGAAAGATGATCAATACTAAGGGGCCCTGAATGTGGATGATCCCATGCTAGGGAACATAGAGCAATGTATTATGGATGAGAGTGGGGGCAACTTGGACTCTGAGACATAGTACTTTGATTTTTGTCTTGTTCTATGATACTTAGGTATTATCTTTTTTTTGTTTTGGTCTTTTTGAGACAGGGGTTCCCTGTAGCCCCAGCTGGCCTGGAATTATATAGACCAGGCTGGCCTCTATCTCATAGAGACCCCTCTCCTGCCTCTGCCTTCTGAGTTTTGGGAATAAAGGTGTGTGCCACCACACCTGGCTGTATATGTTATCTTAAAGACTAAACCAGAGACTATGGAATTGATGGCTGGAGTGGGTTATGGGTATAGAAAGCAATTTGCATATTTGTGATGCAAATTATATGCTGTTTTCTTAATAATTCTTTATTCCTTAGATCACTAGCATTTTCAAATGCATGTCTTATCAGAGCACACTTCCCTGCTGGGACAAGAAAGATATGGAATTCTAGCATACTGGGTTTCTTAGAAAACATTAAAGGACATGTAATCAGCCAGGGAAATGATTGACTTCTGGATTAAGCTCTCTCCCCCAATGAAATACACATAAAACTTCAAAACTTCCGCAAAATTGTTTCCCTTCTTTTAGTGTTGGTGTGGGGCTTAGTTTCTCTTATAATCATACAACACTCAAAAGGCTGTATTTGGGCTGACAAGTGGCTTTCCTAAGGCCTGTACCCTACACTCTGTACTGAGGTCAGGAATAGCCTTTGGCTCTAGGCCATGGACATTTCTTATTTCATCTGTCCTGTTCTCTAAGCTTTGTCAAAACATTTTCCTGATGGAGAAGGATGGAGTCTACAAACGGACTGTACCATACGCCCAGCCTGAGTGACACACACACTTATATGCTCTGAAAGGGCTTAGGACAGCTATGGTCTACCACCCTCCACTCAACAACACTCCCCCTTGAATGGCGCCTCACTGTCCCACACCTCCAACACTCCCAGTGATTCTGCAGACCAAATTGCAAAACTGAGTGACAGGTTGAAATCTCAAAGGACACTCAGCATCCAGTTAAAACACATCCCTGAATCAAGAGGTGTTATTAAAATCCTGAGCCCAGCACCAGACAGGAACAAAGACTGGGCGGGGGGGAGGGGACAGCTGTAAATGCCATTCATCATCATGTGAAAATAAAAAATCCTGCAAATCCAACCAGAGGGCACTTGAAATAGCCAGTGTCTTCCTGACACGTGATTGATGGTCACCGCCTGTAATTAGCTCGCCTTGCCTCTGGAGGTTTCCAAAGAACTGATGCCTGCTTGCCTGCTCCCACCTTGCCCTCCCTGCTGCCATTCACCTCCAGGACACCTTTCCCTGTGACCCTCCCTCCGCACACTGGAGTGCCCTCTGACCTTTCTCAGAAGGAAGCAGATGCGCTCGATGTTCCTCAGCCGCTCCCTCTGAGGATGCACAGGAAAGAAAGAAGACGGGAGGTTAGGGGTCTGCTGAGAGTGAGAAGCCCAGAACCCACTCCAATAGAGGAAGCAGAGCCCACCAGAGACCCGCCCCCAGGGACATGCCAGTAGCGTCCAGCCAGTGGCTTTCTCTAGGAGTTTCCTGCCCCTCTTCCCTTTACCTCATCAAAGCCATTCACTTTTTGTTCTTTCGTTCTAACAGTTTTCGGAGACAGGTTCTTACTCTGTAGCCAAGGCTAGCTTGGAATTCATCAGGTAGCCCAGGTGGTCCTCAAACTCATGGCAATTCTCCTGCCTCAGCCTCTCACATGCTAGTATTTCAGGCATGAGCCACCATGTCTGTAGGCCATTTACTCATAAAAGTAAGGCCCCTGGGGCTGGAAGGATGGCTAGCACTTGCTGCTCTTCCAGAGGTCCAAGTTCAATGTGCAGCACTCCTGTTACATGGCTTGCCACCACCTGTAACTGCAGTTTCAGGGACTCTGGCTACCTCTTCTGGCCTCCATGGGCACCCACACGCACATGCACATACGAACACACACGGACACATACACATAAATAAAAATAAAAATAAATTTTTTAAAAGTAGCTCTGCTAAGAAGCTGGGGAGATGGTTCAGGGGGGAAATGCTTGCCATGCATGCAAAAGGACCTGAGTTCAGATCCCAGGACCTACATAAAAGCCGGATGTAGATGCATATACCTGTAACTCAGTGCTGTGAAGCCAGAAGGATCCTTAGGGCTTGCTAACCAACCAGTCTAGCCTATAAGCTTCAGGTTCAGAGTGAGACCTTCGTCTTAAAAGAAATTAATAAGGCTGGGCATGGTGGCGCATACCCTTGATCCCAGCACTCGGGAGATAGAGGCAGAAGCAGGCAGATCTCTATGAGATTGAGGTCAGCCTGGTCTACAAAGCAAGCTCCAGACCAACTGGGGCTACAGGGAGACCCTATCTCAAACAACAACAATAACGAAATGATGATGATGATGAGAGTAATTGACGAAGACATAACGTTAACCTCTAGCCTCCACACAAGTGTACACATGTGCACGTCCACTCACATTTGTACACACATACACACACACAAACAGTATATATATATATATATATACACATACACATACACATATATATGAACTCTCCTGGCAAGCAGCATGCCTTTCCCTACCCAGCATTCACTCTCTTACAGGGAAAGCCTCCATGCGCACACACCAGATGCTCTGGCAGCGGAGTGGACATCATATGCTCACAGGGCATCTCAGGCTCATGAGAACCCCTCACTGGATAGAAAAGAGCAAGAAGCTTGCATCCTCATTGGTGCCTACCGCCTTGCTTTGCCTTTTCTATGCGAGTATACTTAGAGGAGGCAAGTCCTCCACAAAGTCAGCCACCAACTGTGCCCCAGGCTAGGACTTTTCTAAAAGTCAAGCCTATCTTCAAAGCCTGGCTCATTTCCAGGGGAAGACGTTGTAAAGCTGGACAGGTGGTGCTGCCCACAGAGGACGCTGAATGTCCCAGCTTCCTTCCTCTGCTATAACTGTCAAGACCTCTGAGCCACACTGAACACAGCTGTGGCACTTCTGGTGCTTCATTTACTGAGGCAATTTGGTTGCTGTTGACATAATTGTAATGAGTTTCATTGTGGGTCATGAGAGGACAGGTGGCTGGGACACTTCAGTTTCCCTAATTGAATCATAAATGCAGTAATCCCTGTATAGTCCATTAGCCCAGAGGAAGGAGCACATCAGGATGAGTTAATACCCATGAGGCAGAGAAGACAGGTTTCACACATGAGGGATGATGCACACACATCTTTGAGCAAGCCAGAGCCTTGCTCAATGATACTATCCTGTAAGAGAGACTGCCCAGTGGAGGTTGGCAAAGGAAGGGGACCACCCAAAGGTCCAACAATATTTGATGCTTTAGGACATCTTAGATCTAAGTGGAGCAGAGTGTGTAGGTCAGTGGTAGATGGCTTCCCTAGCATGCTCAAAGACCTGGGTCCCATCCCTACCACTGCCAGAAAGGTAGGGAAAGGAGGAAGGGGAGGGGAGGGGAGGGGAGGAGATCGGAGGGGATGATGGGGGAGGAGAGAAGAGGGGAGGAGAGGAGGGGGGAGGAAAAAGGAAAGGAAAGACAAGAAAGTTCAAATGGGTCTCGTGCCCTCACTGAAAAGTGCGTCATAGAGTCATCAAGTACTTGGGACCCAAGTTCCTCTAGGGCCAGGGTCATCAACCAGTGAAGCCTGTTCTCAAGCTTCAGAGGCTGAAATTCTGCTCTGGGAGCTGCACAGAGGCTGAAGGGCTGGAGACAGTTAATGGGGGAGCTGAAGTGTTTTGCTCCCTACCAGGGAGTAGCATCCTGACAACAGGAAAAATGGGCAACTCATAATGTCTACATGCTCGCCTAATTAGAGCTTTTAAGTTTTTTTTGTTTTTAATCCCTCTTCCCCAGGGGCACATTGGTCTGTCCACAGATGCCTGGGTTTCACAGGACCTGGCTCCTTAATTAATTTGTTAACTAATTAGAAGAGTTGATGTAATAAAGAGTTTAACAAAAATAGGGCTGGGGATGTAGCTCAGTGGTAAAGCTTTCCCCTGGAGCATGTAAGGGCTGGGGCTCCACCCCAGCACCAGGGTAAGGAGGTCCAGCTTCTAGCTCTATGCCTTCATCCTTTAGTATCCTGTTTTCAACAAGCACTTACTGGATGTTCCCTCATGCCTGTTCTGTCCCTGCACTGGCCTTTCCCAGAAGCCCTGAGTCGGGCTATGCTAGTTCTAATTCAATACCTAAACTAAAGGACTCACCATGGTGAGCTGGGAACAGGCTCAGAATCACTCTGTGCACCTGTGGGCACTGACAAGCCAGGTGTGTGCTGTTGGTGCCAAACCCAGAATGTTCAGGCAGACAGGAGCTCCTGGGCAAAACCCATTCCAGCCTGACAGAGCCAAGTTATCATAGGTGGATGGTAAGGCTGGCAGTGAAGAATAAAACGGGTTTTTTAAATGATAACTACAGAGCTGGAGAGATGGCTCAGTGATTAAGAACACTGGCTGCTCTTGCAGAGGACCTGGGTTCAAATCCCAGCACCTACATGGTGACTAACAACCGTCTGTAACTCCAGTTCCAGGGATCTGATGCCTTCTTCTGTCCTCCTCGGGCATTTCATGACACAGGTGCACTCATACACATAGAATAAAAATAAATAAAAAAATTATAACTTTTATGATATATACTAATCTTTCAAGTGGATCTTAAGGGTACTTTCAACTAACCCAGATGGCTTTACATAGCTGACTTTGAAAATAATTGCTTCTACGTAGACTCATAGACTCAAAGACTATTGTGCC
Organism: Nannospalax galili; assembly: GCF_000622305.1. Taxonomy (NCBI): domain Eukaryota; kingdom Metazoa; phylum Chordata; class Mammalia; order Rodentia; family Spalacidae; genus Nannospalax; species Nannospalax galili. The sequence continues at coordinate 495,966 of NW_008359963.1, read as the reverse complement.
AAAGAGGGGGCTCAGATATGATAAAAACAAGTCTCTTCAAGGACTGCATTGAGTTGGTGGTCAGAAGGCAAGCTTTGGAGATGGGGGGGGTGGTTCTAGATCTGATTTCTAGAGGCTGAACCCAGAGCACACCAACCAGACTGCATCATATTCCCTGGTAGGCAGCAAGCTGACCACAGGCCCCATGTAATGGAGATGTACCTGGGGCTTCATCCATCCATCCATCCTCCATAAGAAACTCAGTCAACTGCCACATGCAGAGTGAGGCCACACATGGTACTTGCACATACCACAATCATGCTGGCAAACATGGAGTCTCTCTCTCTCTGGTTATAGGCAAGGAATCAAAAATCATCTGCAGCAGGATGCAGCAGACCTCTCCCCCAGGCTACAGAGACGGCCACACTTGGCAAAGTATTACAAGAGCCCAGTAGGCCCCAAGAGCAAGAAGGTTCCACAATAACTATCAGCAAGGCATAGAGGCAGAGTCAGGACAGCATGATCTTCCTCATTCTGCTCTTTTGAACCCTCACTATCCTCCACAAGCTGGAGGACCTGTGAGGACACCACCTGCCCATCATGGACATCATGAGCACCAATACTTACCGCATGAACAGGGTTGCACTGGTCTATGGGACTCTTAAAATCCGTCCTTAACTCATCGAAGGCGATTATCTGCAACAGAACACACACAATTAGGATGCTGTGCACAGGGGGTTGGTGCAACTACCAAAAGCTTCGTACAGCTCTGCCTCCAGATATTACAGGAGGAGGGGCAAGGTGGAGGCCACATGGCTGGCCAGAATCTGGCCACTATCAAAACTAGTGATGGGCACATGGGTTTACTGTCTACTGTGTTTGCCTCAAAACTTCCCAAGTAGCTTTTGTTAAACATCTTCTATTCCTTGTGCAACCTGTACAAAGATGTAAAGAGAGTGCAGTGGTGGAGGCAGGTTGTGAACTTGATAAAGGCACAAAAATGCAAAACTTCCAACCAGTGCTTTTAAGCTTCTTCTCTGACTTGAAGTGCAATTCTTTTGTTTGCATTTGTTGTTGCTGTTTTGTCAGAGAAGCTGATTGGAAGTACATGGATAGATGTCAGGAGAAAAGGGGGGAAAGGAAGCTGAGTTGTCATGAAGCAAAACAATCACATCTCTAGATGTGCACAGGCCAGGTTGGAGTTCACAGGCAGGCCAGGCCTAAGTCTGCAGACTCCGGCCCAGAGGTTCCTCCAGATACAGCCTCCCAGCTCCACAGGGATCTATGGTTCCTCGTTGGTCAGGAGGGGAGGATAGGAAGGGGACACTGTGCAATCACAGGATGAGGCATGGTCCATCCACCAAAGGCACCAAATGAGAGTGAGGACGCTTAATCCCTTGTCCTAACACCCTGTCTGTTGCGGGGCACTAAATGACAGAACAAAGTGCTGTTTGGCCAGAGACCATCCTGTCTTACTGGGGAGGCTCTGAGTACTCTCAGCAAAACCTCTATTACTTGAAGTTTGAATGCTGAATGGGCTCTGAAGGCCCATGTATGGAAAGCTTGGTCCCCAGCCCATGGAACTATTGTTTTGGGTTTATTTTGTTTGCTCCTTTGGTTGGTTGTTGGTTGGTTTGCTTTAGCTTGTTTTTTTTGGGGGGGAGGGGGGATGGTGGTTCTCTTTTGAGACAGGGCCCCATGTATCCTGGGCTGGCTTTGAACTGACTATATAGCTGAGGGTAACCTTGAACTTCTGGTACTCCTGCCTCCATCTCCTAATTGTTGAGATTACAGACATGCACCACACCACCTGATTCATGCAATGTTGCAGATGGAACTAAGGGCTTCATGCTTGTCAAGCAAGCATGCTACCCTGCCCATTGCACTATTAGGAAGAGTCGGGACATAGTGGAGTTAGGTCTTTGTTTTTTCTTTCCTGGCCACTATGAAGTGAAGACATGAACAAGCCTCCTCCACCACTATGCTCCCTCCATGATGTTCTGCCTCACCACAGGCTCAAAGGCATCAGGCCATGTAACCACGGGCTTAAATCTCTGACATCATGAGCTAACACAAAACTTTCCTTCTTATAAATTGTCTCAGGTATTTTGTCACAGTAAGGAAACCTACTGAGCATAAAGAGACATAAACAATTCCCCACTAAGGCACAACCCAGGGATCCCTGAATGAATATGTGGCAGAACTGGTAAAGCAAGAATGCCAGTTTAGCACCCAGAGAGTCCTGAACCCAGTCACATGACACTGGGAGTAAGAGAGTGACTTTGTCCTGCAAAGCAGTGATTTCACCACAGTTGTAAGCCAGTCTGTCTTCAGCAAATCTGGGGAATTGGAAGAAAATTCTAGTACAACTTGCTCTAAATGGGCATTTCCACACCAACCTTCCTGGATAGTTAGTTATCTGGCCAGGACTGCCCAGGAATGCTCATTCCAGTGCTGGTTCACTTGAGCTGATCATCCTTACTGATCTATGCTTCCCATCCACCACCAAGTCCAGTGCAGCAAACCACAGCCAGGACAGTCCAGCCAGCCACCCACTCTCCTATAACCTGTGGGCTAAGAATGAATTTCACATTTTAAAGAGTTGAAAAATATCATCAAAAGAATATTACTCTGTGACATGTAAAAATATGCTGCATTCAAATGTTGGTATGCATGGATAGTTTTACTGGTGCCTAGTTGTGTCCATTCTTCTATCTCTATATGGATTTTGTAGCTCCTGAGGTAGAAGTGAGACAGACTGGTCTCCAAAGGCCAAAATATGCACCATCTTGCATTTGGGAGAAAACTTGCTGAATCCTGTTTTTTTTTTCTATTTGTCCTCCAGAAAGGTGGTGTCTATACAGTGGCCACTGACCACATGTGGCTACTTAGGTTTAAATCTGTATTAAGTTTAAAATTTAGTCTATAGTTATATGTTAACTGACAAAAAACCCACAGCAGGGGGCTGGAGAAATGGCTGAGTTGGTAAGTGTTTACCACGTAGGCATGAGGATCTGAGTTTGAGTCCTAGTACCCATGTAAAACCTGTCAGGAAGATTTGTAATCCCAGCACTGGGGAGGCAGAGAAAGGAGGGTTCATGAGGCTTGTTTACCAGCCAGCCTAGCAGAATCCGTGAGCTTCAAGTTCAATGAGTGATCCTGTCTCAAAATATAAAGGCGTGGTGGCACACACCTCCCAGCACTCAGGAGGCAGAGGCAGGGGATCTCTGTGAGATCGAGGCCAGCCTGGTCTATATGGTGAGTTTCACGTCAACTAGGACGATGAGAGACCCTGTCAAAAAAAAAAAAAAAAAAAAAAAAAAACTTCAAAACAAAGTGGAGAAGCTGGAGAGATGGCTCAGCAGTTAAGAGCACTGGCTGTTCTTCCAGAGGACCCAGGTTCAGTTCCCAGCATCCACATGGCAGCTAACAAACATTTGTAACTCCAGTTCCAGGGGATCTGACACTGTCTTCAAGCCTTGGCAGATATTGTACAACATGGGTGCATGTATATTCATGCAGACAACTCATACATATAATGAATAAATTACATAAAAACTAGAGTGGAGAGTAATTGAGGAAGACACTCTAAGCCAACCTTTGGCTTCCAGATACACATGCAAACACACATATAAACATGTGCACACACAAAATTGTGGTAACCTGATAACTATTAAACAGCACATGTATAAAACAGCAGTTCCCCTGCAGAAAATTCTACTGGACAGTGCTGCATTATAGGTACATAGAACAAATGGGTCTGAGCCCCCCCACAGGGAGCCCTTTAGGTATCACCACTATCACGACCTCAGCATCTCTCTCTTCCCCAAGCCAAATCTCTCCTACCATTGTTTATGCAAATGAGTCATCCCATCATCCTAACTGCCATCCCTCTGACAAGTTGGAAATGTGCACCCTAAAATGTGATTGTTGGAACAGAACACTGTTGGGGGACCCTGCTGCTAAGGTTGCAGTCCACCATGTCTGGATAGCTCTAGGCGCTATATGGAAGGACTCCCTTTCTCAGCGGGGGCCTCCTATTCTCTGCCTGACCTACCTGGAAAGTGCCTCCAAGCACAGATGCCTGTCCTTATCTGGAACATGGCCTTTGGCATAGTTACCTGCAATAAAACTTCCCCTAGGTTTTTTTCTATGTGATAATTAGGCACTGCCCTATAGCCAGATGATAGGATCCCCCCACCACATGTAAATAAAGAATACTAGGAGCACCTATCAGCTAAAGCTTTGGCTGCTGCCTCTACACTATATTTTTCCTTGACCCCCACTGAATAAACGGAGCTGTATCACTGAATCTGACTCCCCGGAAGGTCTTTTCCATCGTGCTCACTGGCTGTCCTAACCCCGTTTGTCGCTTCTGCTCCCTTTGTCCTCATGGATCAGTGCCAACGGCCCACGAGTGGAGGGAGAGACCCACAGAACAGCACATCGAAGGAGAGGCTGGTTCACACAGAGAGCAAGAGCATCCCTCGCCATCTCTACTCTGTACCAAAAGCCTGTACCACTCCCCTGTATCAGGCCCAGTCTTCTTCCTGTGTTACAAGCAGTCTCCATCCACCTTATTCTGCATGCTTTGGGAGGCTTGGAGTGGGCAGCGACTGTTGTCCCTAATCATTCCTCTGTATTCATCCAATCCAATCTTCTGAGACAGGATCTGTCTCCAGATAAATCCAGATAAGCACATTGTCTTCAGCATCCACATTCACCGCCCCCCCACTAACCACACCTACCCCCGGCAGGACCATGGACAGAGATTGCCACCTGTCGTCCTCAACCTCCAGAAGCTGATATCAGCACTACCTGGGTGTAATATTTATCCAGCTAGAAAGACAGGTCACCACATTTTGACCCGATTCCCACCCCAGTCCTATGTTTGAACCTGTGGCCCTATGCAAGTGCAGGCAGGTGAGGTGAGGCTAAATGGAACAGAGGTGGCTGGTATGTAAAGTAAGCCAGAGAACTGGAGATCCTGAGCTGCCCAGCTCCACTGCTTGGGCACCCCAGCTAAAGGAGGGCAGAGGCAGGAAGTCTGTGGAGTGCAGCTCATGCCTGTGGGCTCCACCTTATGTGAGCTAGTACCTAGCTGCTTTCTGTGACAGCAAGGGGTTTCGGCATTCTGCCTGCCAAACTACTGCCATTTCCATGTCCATCCAAAGCCTTCAGGAGCATCTTTTCTACTCAAGGTCTGAGGTGGCCACTTGGAGACACCAAAGTCTATGAGACACAGCTCCCAGCCTCATTGTGTTCCTGGTCTGGGGTAGTGAGGGACAAGCACACAGTCAAGTCATCATATAACAATGTAGTAAGGTGCCAGGACCAAGATAATCACATTTATCCCAGGGTCACTGTGCTGGGTGCTGGGCTACAAGCCGCACAAAACTTGCACCATTTAATCCTTGGCTTCTCCATGAGAGAAGTCTACTGTCACTCCCATTTAGAGAAGAAGAATGACTCTGGTGCTGGAATCGAACAAAGGCCAGCCTGACCCTAAAGCAGGGAAATTCCCACAAGGCTGTGCTGCAGAACATACAGAGAGAGGAAGTCAGGCCTCTAGGACACAGGAAGGAATGAGCACCTTGTGTAGGAGCAAGAGCAATGTATCCCAGGAGGGAGCTTCAGGTCACCCTCTGTGAGGCATCGGCTTATGAGCAGATTCCCCATCCCTGCCTCCTGTGTGTGCAGGTGCAGAAGGGCAGAGGGTAATCCTCAGACTGCTGAAGCCCAAGGTCCCTGCTGTGATTGATGGTGGGCAGATGCAGGACTGTTGCTGGGACTCAGTTATGTACATGTGAGCTTCCTGTGTGTCCAAAGACACACTGCTTCTTTTCATGTGACATAGTGTGTGGAAGATTCAGTCACATTGTTGCTCTTATCAGTAGTGTGCTCCTTTTCACTGTTGAGTTATATTCCATGCTACAAATGCACTGCAGTTCAAATATCCAATTCTCCTGCTGGAGGGTATATGGGTTATTTCTACATTTTGACAATCATAAATGAAGCTGATGTAAACATTTGCACAGTGACCCCTGTCACAATGTATTTTATTTCCCCAGGTGACTAGGAGAGAGGTTGCTAGATAAACGCATGTCGAAGTTTATAAGAACCTAATGAACTGTTTTCTGAAGTATCTGTAATGTTTTATACAAGCAACATGTGAGAGTTCCAGGCATGCTACATTCCAGTGAAGAACTATCATCATCGGAGTTTGTTTAAACATTCCAGTCACTGTGTGGATGTGTCTGCTGTGGTTTCAACTTGCATTTCTCCAATGACTTGTGACCCTAAGAACCATTTCATGGGCTTAGTCGCCATCTGTGTTTCTTCTTTGGTGAAGCATGTGTTTATTTTTCATTTTTATTTTTTTTCATGTGTGTGTTTTGCTTGCACATATGTAAGTACACCCAGGTCATGCAATGCCCACAGAGGTCAAAAGAAGGCTTCAGATCCCTTGTAACTGGAGCACCCACGTGGTGTTAGGAACTGAACTTGGGTCCTCTGCAAGAGCAGCCAGTGCTTTTAACCACCGAGTCATCTCTCCTATACCCAACATGTGTGTTTAAGTTATTTGCTCCTTTATGAAAAAAAAGGATTTATTTGTTTCCTTATTGATAATTTATTTTTAGTTCTGGGGATTGCCTAGTAGATGTGAGGCTTCACTCTCTACTAAGAAGGTACATCTCCAGCACTTTTTTTTTTTTTTTTTTTTATAATTTTTTTTTTTTTTTGGGGGTGTCCTGTTAGATGTGGGGGTCCTCCCTCTCTTAAAAAGGAACACCTCCCCCCCTTTTTTTTTTTTTTTTTTTATAATTTTTTTTTTTTTTTGGGGGTGTCCTGTTAGATGTGGGGGTCCTCCCTCTCTTAAAAAGGAACACCTCCCCCCCTTTTTTTTTTTTTTTTTTTGACAGGATCTTTCAGCCTGCCTGGAAGTCACAATGTGGACCAGGCAGAGATCTGGGTTATTAAAGGCCTGTGCCACCACACCCACACCCGGAATTCCTTTTTCTTTTTTTTTAAACTAAGACAGGATCTGCTACTTGCCCAGGCTGGCCTTGAATGCTCAAAACAAAAGCTTTTTACTGTGACATTTGCCAGTTTGTCACTTTTTCTTTTACATGTTATGTTTTTGGTCCTGAACCTAAAAATTCCCTTGGATCTAAAAACTCTTGAGGTCATAAAGATTTTCTGCTATATGTTTCTAAACCTAGAATTTTCTCTGTGGGGGAGATTTCAACTAAAAGTTCAATTTCAAAAATAAATTTAGGACTACTCTGGCTATCCCTTTCCTATTACATGAGCTTTGAATGCTTATGGCTTCAAGGAAGTGGCCTGTTTCATTAAAGTTGTCAAATTTAGTCTCTGTTCCAAGCCACCCTCAGTTGTTACTTGCCCCTTTCCCCTGCTTTTTATCTCACCAGACGTTTGCAGAAAAGGGGGAAGCACCAGCGGTAGAGCATTGGGAACAGAAGAGAAACAAACCCCCAAGATCCAAGGTGGCCAAGGTATGTAGAACCCTCGGGGGCTGGGCCCTCTCTGAGAGCACAGGCCAAGTGAGGCTCCGGGGTAGGAAAGTGGAGGCCTTATTGTAAGGTGGAGAGAGAAGAGAGACCAGCAGGTACCAGGATGTGGTGCAGTTCTGAGCTGGATGCTCCAGAACACCACCTGGGGTCTCAGGCAGCCACGGAGGAGGAGCACAGGGAGTCCACATGCCCCAGTACATAAATGGTAATGAAACAAGGCTGCCAAACAAAGCCCACAGTGAGGAGCCTCCCCAGAAACCATGGCAATGCCAATTGCTGCTTGCCTGCCCTAAATCTAGCTGTCCTCCCTCTATCCAGTCCAGCCTGAGCATCAGCAGTTTGGCAGAGTGAACACGCCTTGAGATGTGGGGAATTGTACGATCCCTCTAGAACATACTTGGGAAGGTATCTTTCTTTAGGTCCATAGTGTTTATTATCAGGGATGTAAAAAAATTTTTTTGCTAAAAGTTCTCACACTGTGATACTAAAAAACCTTCCTAGAAAATGGAGAGGTTGAAATCTCACCTTCCATCAACTGATGAGTTCCCATGCTGCCCATCAGAGGTGATGAACATCAGGAGGACTAGTCTCTCAGAGACTCCCTCCTCCCAGTGCTTGCTCCAGTGCCCCTTATTTTGGTTGGAGCCATCCCTGTGTTCATACTGCATTATCTTACTGAAGTAGTTAAATCTACACAAGGGCTCTGTGGATGCCACAGGGACGTCCCCTGGCATGTAGTGCAGGAAACGGAGGTCCAGTCAGAGTCTGGATGATGTTCTCAACATTGCAAGATGAGTGAGGCACAGCTCACATATACCCAGACGCAAACCCAGAGCCAGCTACAGCTCTGCCAACACCCTGTGCCCCCTCCCTGACTTGAAAGGGTAAAAGAAAGTGTTGAGTTACTAAAGATACCAAAAACAAAAAATTCTTGACTGGATGCCCAGGATTCTCTGGCACTGTTCTTGGCTCTAGAAAACAGCACTGAGGAAGAAGGTCCTTCTCACCATAGAGATTATAATAGGGGCAAAGAGATAATTAACAAGCAGATGAGGAAATGTCAGAAAATAGTAGGTTAGGTGACAACAATAAAACAGTTGCTATGAAGAAGTCAGAATGGGGCGGGTGGTCAAGGAGGGTCGCTCTGAGGAGGTGTTACTTATGCTGAGAGAGTGAACAGACCAGGAGTCAGATATGGTCAGGGCTGGGGGGTTAGTTTCATTTCTGTTACTATAGTAAAATATCCCAACAAAAAAAAAATGAGGGAAGAAACGATTTGTTTGGCTCACAATTCCAGGTTGTAGTCTATTATTGTGGGGACATTCAGGCAGGAACTTAAAGTATCACATTCAGAGTCAAGAACAGAGAGAGTATAAACACACGGATCCTTGCTTGCTTTCTGTTTGTCTAGCTTTTTCCTATCTTAATGTGGTTCAGGACCCCTCATTACAGCTGGTCAACAAAGACCAGTGTGGTGAGAGCCTGCAAGCCCATCCTCTCCATCAGGCATGTGGCCCTCACGTGACTTACAGGGCCGACTCCATCTGCTGTTCACACTGTCTCATTCTAACAAGAACTGCACAAATATAATCCAGGGGGACATTGGTGGCAGGTCAACAAGAAGGAAACCAGTACAGATCATGCAGAGGAATAGGTGAATTCACATCTCAAGTACCTAAAAGCCCAACGTGGAAGTCCGCTATCAACAGAAACTGAGGTCTATGTAGTCTCGGTTTACTAGGGCATCTTGGCCACACTCTGCTCCCTTGATTTCTTCATGTTGTAGGTTGAATTTTGACTCCCCCCAAAATTCATGCCCACCTGGAACCTCGGAATGTTATTTTATTTAGAGTCACTGTAGATATAATTAGCAGAGATGAAGTCAGACCAGAGTAGGGGCCCTATGTCCAATAAGAGAGTTCTTATCAGAAACAGAGAAAGACACACAAAGAAAGCTTTAATGGCAGTGACCAGAGTGATGCAAGCCAAGCGAAACCAAGGACTGCCAGGAGTCCCCACTAGCCAGGAAGGGTTCTCCTCTAGAGCTGTGGCCCTACCTCCACCCTGACTTCATAATTCCAGCTTTTAAAACCAAGTATAAGTTTATTACAAAGCTCCAGAGAACTAATACACCTGTTTGCAAAGTACCTGAAACTATCTAAGATTCAGTATCTGGACGAAATGGCTTTGGACCATTTGAAAATGTGGAATGGAAAAAGAACAAGCCAGAACATTTTTGAACTGAAATTAACACTTCCCCAGGGGAGCAGCCTTTATACTCACTCAAGGCCTCCCATAGGTCCCCAAACCCACACTTAGAAGACAGTTCAGACAAAAATCCCATGCCTTACTTCCTCTCCATGTCTTGTTCTGGTAAAAGTAACATCCTCAAGAACAGTCTAAGATTTGGGGTTCAGTTAGAGCCAAGATTTCCAACAGATGGAAGGAAGCTGGGCTATGGAGCTTCCTGATTTGCTGGAATACATTCGCTTCTGTTTAGTCCTAGCCTTATGCCTGAAACTACTACAGCGTGAGTCCTGTCTTCTCCACTCATTCTGCATGCCCAGGAAAAATGGAGCCCTAGTTCCAAACTTAGCTGCTTTGGGATCTACCAGGTACCAGGCTCTTACCCAGGTCCTTGCTCAGTCAGCAAGGACCATGGGGTATATCAAAATAGTCAGCATCTCTCACCCTCAAGCACTGCTCACTGCTCTAAAATAGTGCAATACTGGAAGTCATGGGATGGTTGAAGCTTTCCCAAACATAAGTGTGTTATTTAACATTCATTTTATGTAATGCCCCAAACAGATGTGGTGCCTTATTTCCAAATGAAGCAAGAAAAACAAAAAGGCCATTTGGAATGTTCAGGACTACCTAATAAGGGGCAGAGCTGGGGCAGGACTCACCCTCTCCCTTTGTTTTCTTTGGTCTTTCCTAGTGGGTCTCACATTTATTATGAGGGAGGATGATGAACATTTATTAACGTACCCATCAATAAGGGAATCAACACAGGACATAGACCCAGAAGAACAAGCCAGAACATTTTTGCTGGCACCAGCACTCTGCCTTCTGAGGGTTTCTAATCAAATAAATTGTCTGATTAGCCCTATATGACCAAGAGTCCATAAGACCAAGGAAAGGGGCTTCCAGCCACTTTGGGGAGCTGAGCCTTATCCTAACTCTGCTCCAGCTCATCTAGCCAGGATCCTCCAGAGAAACAGAGTCAACAGTTGTGTCTCCCACACAGTCACAGTTTAGCATCCATTCTCATCATGAGCAGGGACCCCTGCGCTTTTGAACTGCCCAGAAGGCGCTCTCCAAAATGATGGGGGCAGGCCATTTCCACAGCAGAGCCTAATGGGGCAGGCCACTGGGACTGAGCAGGGGTAGGCCAATAGCCATGGAGAAAATGCAACCCACCCTTCTATTCACTATTCCTCCATATCTATTCTCTCCACAACACTCCGTATTCAGCCCCATGATCCTCTGCTCGCCTTACGCCACTATTACAGTGCAGCTTTTAAATGTCCCCAAAGGCCCACATTTTAAAAGCTTGGTCACCAGCCTGTGGTGTTAGTGGGAGGTAGTAGAACCTTTAGGAAATGGGGCCTAGTGAGAGGAAGTTAGGTCATTGGAGGCATTCTCTCTCCTCCCCGCCTACCTTCTCATGAAGTAAGCAGCTTTGCTCTACAACGCCACCCCTCTATGGTCTTGTGACATACCACAGGTCCCAAAACAATGAAGCCACTGACCATGGATGGAAACATCCAAAACTGTTATTCAAAACCTTTCCTCCTTTAAGTTGATTTTTTTTCGGCACAGCAAAAGAAAGCTAACACAGCCACTGTCATTCTAAGATCCTTATACCTATCATCTTCTCAAAAACACCTCCCATAGCCCTCTCACTTCATCACAAGCTAAGCCACCCTTGGCTCCTGTAGCTCCCATCTTCACAGGTGCTGCCAGTAAAAGAAGAGTCTGGGCCTAGACTAGGTCTTTGTTAAGTCTCCACCTGCCGGTTACTAGCCGTGTGACTTTGAACACGCCCTTCACCTCCCCAGGCTGTGGCATCTTTGTCTATAAAATAGGAACATTGATGTCCCTGCCTCAACTGACTGCAGAGTATGTGGTGAGGTGACAGAGCCCTCATCACAAAGTAGAGAAATGAGGACTCTGCTGGATGGGAGCTCAGACTCCTGCTGTGTCCACATTGAGGGACAAAACCACAGGGTGCCCAGGCACACTGTGTGAGTCACAAGATTGCTGCTGGAATCCAGTCTCTGCCTCCCTTATGTGTGACTACAGACAAGTTTTATTAACCCCTCCAACCTGCATTGCCTTGAGGATAAAGAAGGGACAGTAAGGGTTCCTACTTCAAGGTCACTGCAAGGAGTAAAAGAAATAATGGGCACTGGAGAGATGGCTCTGTTAGTAATGCTCGCCAAACAAGCATGAAGACCCGCTTAAAACTCCTCCACTTGCACCTGTGCACACACGCATGTATACAAACATGCAAATGAAAATCAAAGAATATACATAAAGCAGGAGACACAGGCCTAGTGCTTTGTAACAATGTCACTTTCATAAGTATCTGTTACTGTTCCTCAGCTATTTGGCCATGCTCCCTGGGCCTTGACTCTCTTCTCCCTGGCCTTGGGCACAGTCATCAGCTTTGCAGTCTGAATCCAGTGTATGTAGTCACTGTAGAGAAGGCATGGGTAGGAGCCCAGGATAGACCAGATGGGTAAGAAAGGCAGCGGGGCTCACCCTGTCATTGGTGGGGATGGGGATCAGCAGGTACACTGCCAAGGAAGGCCTTGGCTGCCCTGCCCCTGGACCTAAATGACAAACATAAATTGGGGAACACAGAACACATTGGTACTTTCAGCCACTGTCTGGACCAGGATCTGCAGACACAGATGTTTCTAATGTTGGCACTCTTCATCTAATGACCAGAAAACAGAGAACTCAGAGCCCTACAGATCCAGGATGGATGCCAAGGGTGCAGGACCCAACTGACTCCAGGCCTGGCTGATCTACCTGCCAATGCTCTGCAGAGCCATCTCACCTATAGCCTGTGGCCACCAGGTCAAGGAAACTCCAAAGAGGAGCAGATAATGAGGATTACTGTGGGCACTGACTTGTCATCCCAGACAGCACAACTACTGAACAGCAGGGGCAGGGAAATGGGCAGGAGGGCAAGAGCCGGCAGCAGCCTGCAGCACTTTGGGCCTCTCTGCCATGAGAGAGGGACCCCTCTCTACCCAGTCCCAACACTGGGCCAGCTTGGCATATCAATGAGGTTGGGCTCTGGGTAAATGTCCCTGGCCTAGGCAATCCTTGGTCCATCAGGCTCAGACATGTTCTGGTACCTTGGTCACTCTGCTTCAGACTACAGGAACAAAGCTGGTCTTCCAGGAACCCTGTAGGGGTCTTGGCAAGTGTTTCTCTAACACCCAGGCCTCCAGAACCTGTCTGACATGAAGATCTGACATTATTCACTCCTGCAGGTTCTTCCTAAGCAGCAACCATGTGCCAGACCCGGTGCCAGGAGCAGGACCTAATTCATAAAGCAAGGTGGACAGGAGCTGGCCTTTACCAAGCTGTTCATTCTGGGGTAACTTGGAGCCACAACAGCCCTGGGGGTGGGAGCCCAGAACACCAGGCCTTTGGGTCTTTGCCTGAATGAGTGTTTCAATGAAACCGAACATGAAGATGAGAAGGAGCAAGTCAGGGTTTCAGTTTTCAAGCCTGGGGTGGTGGGTTACTTTAAACTGGTTCTTGACATGAAGGGGCAGAAGGCCATTCTTACCCTCCTCAGTTCATGACGCATCATCACGTTGATCTGAGCAAGGCTCTCTCTTTCCTTGTTCCGTCATTTCTCCACCCATTCATTGCTTTTTATCCTGCTAGCTCTTCCTGACAACGCAGGAAATTACTGCGTAGCGTTTACTGCTCATCTTTCTGCTTGTGGTGTTTACACACTGTGTGATATTGTGCATGTCTATTTTTAGGCCGGCTACTTGCGTCTCACTCTCTTACCTTCTGTACTCAGCAGCATAGCCACAAACACCATGGGAGTGAGCATTACACTATCTACCCATGCTCCCAGCAACAAACACTGGGCTCAACAGCACCTTAACTCAGGCAATGCCACCTGAACTCTGGAGGTCTCTGTGGGACTTACATCTGGGAATGGAGCTGCTGGGTTTCTGAATCTAAGAAGAGCTTAGTCACCACATAGGGTGGCTACCTTCTCAGCAGTGCTGAAGACCCTGTATCCAAGTTCCCCTGACACCCAGAGCTCCCAGCTCTCTATCTTCACAGTCCCACAGGCTTAGAGCGACTCTGCTGCTTTGGTCTGCCATTCCCCAGGACCATCACTGTCTCTTGGCAGGTAGCCAGGCTTTCTATAAACCTGCCGCTTAGATCCTCTATCCATCTCCTCTCCCCTGCGACCTCCAACTATTGTTGGATGAACTTTTTCTGGGAGATGCAAACAAGTGCCTACTCAACCCAGATAGGGCACTAACAACAGATCGAAATACAATTCCACCAATGTCCAACTTAACCCAATGAATTTATTTGATTTACGTACAGAGCATGGGTGAAGGGCTACTTACAGGAGTGCGGGTGACCTCAAAGCAGCTGCATCGCTGAAAAGTCTCATCCTAGCATCAATGACAACTTCCCTATAGCTGTCTAGATGAAGCTTCTCCTTCAGTTAACTTCCTGACATCCATACACTCTAGCACCCCACAAGACCGTGAGGTACTTGCACTTAGGGCAGAATTACATAGAGCTGGAGGTGGGGCACAGGAGGGAGTGGCTGAAATCTCAGGTGGGTGAGGCTCTGATGCCCCTCCCCACCCCTTCCTTTCATGAGGGAACGTCAACAGTCCATCTCTAGGGTGTCTAGTGACTAGTCACCATCACTCTGATGAAGATGATGATGGCTGTCATGCCCAGAGGATAGCCATCTCTCCAGCCCCAGATGTTTTAAAAACCTGCTCTCACTTATAATCTTGCAATTAATTAACTCTGTAGCTGTGGTGTCTTTCACTGAATGAAAATCAATGCCACCTGTTTTGCCTCACGTTCTATACTTTCTCAAGTTTTAAGAAGTTCTTCCTTGACCTTAAGACACAAAGATAGCCTCTAACACTATTTTCTATTTTTTTTGAAGTTTTAGGATGTTAATTTGTCCTCCTTGTCCTCAAATGCCACCTCCCAGACATCACTTGATCCACTGTGTGCTTAATGAGTACTTACCATGTGCTGGGCTCTGTGCTCAGAGCTGCAGGTGGAAGACAAGACAGGGACCCTGGATGATGAGAGGGGCAGAGTAAGGGTTCTCTGTGACTGGAGGTGAAAGGAGTCAGGAAGGGCATCCTAGTGTAGAAGGAATGAAATTTCAACTTGTGAACTGGCCAGGAGAAAGCAAACAGTTTCTGTGGATGCACGTGAGCTGTGATGGGAAAGGATGGTGTAAGCCTTTCGGCAGCCCAGAGAAGACCATTCCCTGGTGATGAAGAATTCCCTTCCAATCTAGAAGAATGTGTCCCAAGACTTGAGTTTTAGACTACAACATTGATAGCATCAAATTCAAACGTATAATCAACCCTAATACAAAAATCCCTCAGATGAGACCAGTTCAGCTCCAAGGTGCACCTGCTGAATATATTCCCACCTTGGAGAGTTGCAAGTGGGCAGCCAGTTCCTCCAAGTCTGTCTACATGTGAAATGGCAACTGCAGGTTGAGCTGTAGCTCTGTGGAAACTTCCAGGGCTATAATGACTTATCACTGAAAGGACCCCCTCCACATACCTAAAGAGCATGCCTAAATTCAGAATGGCATGGTCTGCTTTGAAAAGTTTTATGAATTCAGCATTATAAATTGATTACCCTTCTTCAATGGCAGAGCAGGAAGCACAGTGCCATGTCAGAATGAAGCTCAAAGCTGGAGAGATGCTCTGCAACACCTGCTGCTCTTCCAGAAGACTCAAGCACACACCAATGAGAAGTTCACAAAAGTCTGAACTCCAGTTCTGGGCTCTGGCACACAAACACACAGACACATAAATAAAAATAAAAACCTTAAAACAAACACAGACTGAAGCTAGAGGCACATGGTACAGCCCTAAAGAGCTCCTGGCAGACTTCCAGAAGAGCCCCTGGCAGGCTTCCAGAGGTGGGTGGATTGATTCTCTCCCAGCCCATCAGTGCCCCCACAACACCACCGGCTGTCTGTGTGCTCAGAAAAAAAGGTGGACAGCCTGGGCTCTGAGGAGGATGGAGTGTGGGAGACTGGGTCCTGGCTTTGCCCTTGACTGCATAATTTTCCCCAGCACTTTATTTTGCCCAACATACTGGGTTGGTTCAGCAGTTCTGGGCATGGAGGCAGAGACTGAATATATCAGAATTTCTCGGTGAAGCTGTTCAAATACAAAGAAGCTGGGGCCTGGCCCAAATCTGCCAAATGAATGTTAGAAGTAGCATAGCCAGGGCCACCAGAAGTCACCTGAATGGTCTCCCCTGCTCTTGTACATTCTGTGTGCCTTAGGGAACAACAGCACATCTACCAAACATCTCTCAGACAACAAAACACCCAGCAAGCAAGCCTCCTTGAGAACTCATGGATGGAGTCCTCAGGCCCAGTTCTAAACCCACAGTACCTTACCTGTGGGTGTCAGTCAATGGTGTTAGGGAGAAGGGGAAAGCTGTGAAATCCCATAAATACAAACATCTTTCATATAGTGACTTACACCTATATGCCCTTAATCTAAACTAGTGTTCATCTCAACACACACATAGGCAAAAAACCTAGAGTCCCACCAGGTTCAGAGTATGCCAGGGCCACAGTGAGGAGACACTTGGTTTTGTCCATTGCTGTGTTCCCAGCACCTGGATCAGGGCCAGGTACATAGGAGTTAGCCAATAAATATCTACTGAAAGAAGGATTGAAGGACATTACCCACCTCTGTATCCTGAGCCAAATGTTTGCCACAAATAATGATCGAACATATAAGCAAATACGAGACATTTTAGACCTTTCAAAATGTTTTTATAAATTTTCCATTAGCTGATTTCAGCAACACAGTTTTTTTTT
>NW_008359963.1:475152-479333 GCF_000622305.1 Nannospalax galili | reverse complement strand
TTTTTTTTTGGTCTTTTTGAGACAGGGTCTCCCTGTAGCCCCAGCTGTCCTGGAACTCACTATGTAGACCAGGCTGGCCTTGAACTCACAGAGACCTCTGCCTCTGCCTCAGCCTCCCAAGTGCTGGGATTAAAGGTGTGTGCCACCACACCTGGCGAGCAACACAGATTTTTAATCAGATAAAGTAGGGTAGCTATGTTTCCACCCCAACTGTTTTCCTACGTAGACATGAATGTGCTTAAGGATGCAATGGTTTGTGCTGAAGATGGTACCTAGGGATGTTCAATGTGCCAGAGTTCAGCTCCTCAGGCACAGTCACATGTCCACCCATCATTCAGCAGGTTCAGGCTTTGGTTGGTCTCTCCAGGATCTACTACTTAAGTGTGTTTACCCATATTCTACCTTTAAAATTAATCTAAAGAACTGGGTACAATGGTACACTCAGGAAATGGAGATAGAAAGATCACAAGTTCAAGGCCAGCATGGGTTACATAGTAAAACACTGTCAAAAACTTAACAATAAAAATTATGACAAAAAAGAAACACACACACACACACACACACACACACACACACACACACACAGAGCATGGAATCTCAAAGTCAAACGTACTGGATCTAAGTTTCCCAGGAGCTCAAGTGGAAAGAGACACAAGCAGTTACATAGTTCTCAGTGCCCATAAAAAAAGAGTATCAGGTAAAGTCAGGGAGATAAACAATTCCCAGCATACACATCCAAAATGTACTGACCACATAGATTTTTAAAGTATTTATTATTTTTAATTATGTGTATGTATGTGGTTATGTGTCTGTGAGTGCAGGTGCCCAAAGAGGCCAGAGGCATCAGATTCCTCTGGGGCTGGAGTTATAGGGCATTGTGAGCTGCCTGACACAGGTGCTGGAAGCTAAGCTCAGGTCCTCTGGAAGAGCAGTACATACTCTTAACTGCTGAGCCATCTCTCTAGTCCCTGACTGTAGATTTTAACTGCAGTAAAGACCAACACTCCCCACATCAAACAGCCATGCACGTGACCACCACAGCATTCTTCAGCAACAACTGTGATCCCATCACAAACATGACCCCATGAAACACTGCAGGAAACAAGACAAATCAGTGTGGTCCAGGTCTTGAACGTGTGTCAAATTATATTCCATTATCTATCTAGCTTACGATAGCACTGGGGAAGTTAGGCAACAAACAAGGGAGAACCAGGCTCTCTGGCAAAGGCCTAGCATGCATGTCCAACCCACAGCCACAGGCCACATGCAGCTGCAAGAAGCCTATGAGGATACTTATAAATATGGCCCAACACAAAATTATAAACGTAAAACATCATGAACTTGTATGTGTGCATGTGATTTTTTTTTTTTTGTAACTCAATTGTGTGGTTCTCAAGTGTGAACTTTGTAGATGACAATCATGTGTCACAATGTCAAAAGTTTGAACATACCCAGCAGAGGAAGGGGTTCTATGTGGCTCATTAGAAGTGACAGTCAACAGCCTGGAGGTCTGCTGTGCCCATGGCAATGTTGACCATGATCAGTGAAACCTGAGGTGTCCCATGGGATTCTCCCTCCTGACCAGATACTCATTTTCCTTCAGTCTAAAGGTGGACTGTGCTGAAGAGTCTCCCCTTAGAGACCTCCAGGTTCCTATTCACCCTCCCACCCTCCTGGTGGCCCTGGGGAGGCTGACTCTAGAGAACACTCCAATGGCCTTCTTTGCTTTCTATTATGTAAGGCCAGCAGGAAGCACCAGAGAACAGATGGGAGGGTCTCCAGAGGGTGCCTGTTCCTCTCTGCCCCTGCTGCTGGGCTATGGCTCTGAATGTTTCTGATCATCTGCATGAAGCCACAGATCCTTCAGGAATGACTACATACACACGCACGCATGCACGCACACCATGAAATTCTGTTAACAGTTCCCTCACGTTTTCACACCTAAAGGTGTAAACACAATGATTGGATTGAGATGCTGTGATGGCTAATATTGTCAGCTTGACAGAATTTGGAATCACCTAGGAGACAAACCTCTGGGCTGTCTGGGAGGGAGTTCCTAGATTGGGTTAATTGAGGTGAGAAGGGAGTGTAGGCAGTGCCATTCCATAGGTTAGGGTTCAGAGCCGAATAAAAAGGAGAAAGTGAGCTACACACAAGCAGCCATCTCTCTCTGCTTCCTGACTGATGCACTGTGTCCAGTTTCTGCCACATCCTCAAACTTTGAGCCAGAATAAACCCTCCCTTAAGTTGCTTTTGTCAGGTATTTTTTTGTTTATTTGTATTTTTCTTGAGACCTAGATGACCTGAGCTCCATATGTAGACCAGACTGGCCTTGATCTCACTGAGACCCATCTGCCTCTGTCTCCCAAGTGCTGGGATTAAAGGCCCACATCACCACCCACATTCAGCTCTTGTTAGGTATTTTGTCACAGCAAGAAAAGAACTAATTCAGATGCTTGAGAGGTTGTTAAAGCATACCTCTGGGTGTCTGTGAGGGCTGTCCCAGAGAGAATTAACTAAGGAGGAAGACCCTTCCTGAATGTGGGTGGCACTCTCCCACAGACTGGGGTCCAAGAGTAGAATAAAAGTGGACAAAGGAAAGAGCCTATAGCACAGGCATCCCCTCTCTCTGCTTCTTGGTCACCATGATGTGAGCTGCTCTGCTCCACTACACCCTGTTCACCACAGTGGACTGAAACCTCTAAAACTGTGAGCAAAATAAATCCTTCCTCCTTGAAATTTTCAGGGATTTTGCCAAAGAGAAAAGCTCACAGGGTCATAAGAGATTCACCGCTCTCTTAAAAAGAGTCCCTCACTACTCAACCCCTACTTGTTCCTCTGTGTGTGTCACCCATTTTCTACTGGGACCCTAACTGATATAGTCCATTGGGGACTGAAGGCTGGGTTCAAGCTGTCTTCCACATACTCTGGATACCTTCTAGCACATGAAGAGATGGTCTGTGGATCAATTCTCAGCATTCAACTAATTCTAAGAATGGGATTAGGTTGGCCTAGAAAAATTTCAGGCAAGTGCTCCTAGTTGGTACATGGTTGTTCAGCAGAGGTATTAAAAGAAAATAAATCTCAGCAATGCACCTGCAGGATATCTGGCTTTGAACAACACTGCTTCCTAATGAATCCTCCAGAATGAATTATCTGCCGAGAGTGTCCTCAAGTGTAACTATAGGAAGTGGCTTGCTGTGCTATATAGAGTTATTGGATTTAACCAATTAAATTTTGCAGGACATTTGCCGATTCTTGTTTTAGAACTAGGTTTCAGACAGAGTCTGAATAAGTGTCTCTTGAGGCCCCTTTTCATTTACAACCAAAGATAAAAGGAAAGAAGCTTTGTATGGTCAGCATAGAGAAAATCCTGTTTATTTAAAACAAACAAACCAAAAATAACTCTCTAAGGAGAAGGAATGCAACTGCATTTTCCTAAAGTAACTTGGAACCTGTAACCTTGGGTTTGAAAGGCAAAACCAGGCTTTCCTTTCTTCAGACAGCACAGCTGACCCACTAGGAGACCAGACTGGCTCTAGAAGGAAAGTCAGAATGCAGCAGTGAGGGCTGGGTGCAGCTCAGCAGAGGAGCACTTGCCTAGCATGGCTCAGGACCCAGGTTCCACCCCCAGCTCTGCAGGAAGATAAACAGCACCAATAACTGAGAAGCCACATAGTTTATCCAGTACACAGAGTGAAAACCAGAGAAACTGCAACAGTTACATGTTTTTCTTAACAGATTCACTCATGATAGAAGTGTGGAAAAGTGATCCACAAATATACAGACATGGACTAAGAAGATGCTCAGGCAGAAAAGTGCTTGCTCTGCAAGCATGAGGACCCAAGTCTGATCCCCAAGCACCCACCGGAAAAGAATGGCATGGTGGCATGTGCTTATAATCCCAACACCAGAGAGACAGAAACAGGAAGATCCTTAGGGGTTGAGGTCAGTCAGCTTAGCCTAATCAATGAGCCCTAGGTCCCAGTGAGAGGTCCAGTCATGCATGGGTCCTGAGGACCCATAGCACCCAAGGTTGACTTGATCTCTGAGCTTCACATGTATGTGCATACATGTGCACATGCACACACATTCATATGTGTGTATACATATACATACATATACACACACATATATACATATATATACACAGATAAATATATACATATATATTCATATAT
>NW_008359963.1:412175-475137 GCF_000622305.1 Nannospalax galili | reverse complement strand
TATATATACACCTAATTGGTTGCCCTGCATATACATAGTGGTCTGTAAAACTCAAATTCTTCATGGTTTCAGAACGAAAACATGAAATGTGGACAGAGTATCTTGACAAATCATAGTGGGTCTTAATATAAGCCAGTGTGAAATATAATTTGCCAAAGAATGATAGTGGGCTGGTGAGATGGTTCAGCAGGTAAAGACACTTGACATCAAGCTTGATGACCTGAGTTCGATCCATGAGACCTACATGGTAGGAGGAGAGAACTGATGTCTACAACTTGTCCTCTAATCTCCATGGCATGTGCACACCTCTACACACACACACACACACACACACACACACACACACAAACACACACACACAAATAAATAAATGTAAACAATTTTTAAATGATGGTGAAAAAAAAGTAACCTAATCATTTATTTTAGCTTCCAGAATTTGGGCGGCACACAGTGTTCTTTCCTTGAGTTAGCTTTCACTATCAAAGGCATATGGAAATTTCAAGAAAGTTCCATTTCTACCTCATTCTTACCACCTTTGCCATCTTAACACCCATGTGACAAGAGCTGCTGAGACCCTCCCACATCCACAATAGATTTAGGCAGGAAAGTGAACAGAAGTTCAGGCACTAGGCAAAAGGTGGTAAAACTGAATCTAGCCTTGCTTCCCTGGGTTTAGCTTCTGGACTGTACAGATAAGTCCTGGGGATGGTGAGCCCTCCTCTTTCAGTCATTGCCCAGGGTAAGACTTGCTTGCTGAAGCTGGAGCATACTTACTGGGGTCCCTAGCTTCACTTAGCACCTACCCAGCCCTCCCTCAAGGGCCTGGCCACCCTTCTCCTTGTCCCACCTCTCTTCTTCCTATACCAACTGGATGGCATCCAACAGGTTACAAACTGAATGGATACCTGGAAGGACACTTCTGCCAGTCACACTGCCCCTCGCCACTCCCCTGCATTCTTCTCCACTGGGCCAGCCTGCCTCTCTGATCAGACCTATTGGATCTGATACAAAGAGCAGCGAGGCTGTGGCTGGGTGATTTTTCATCAACACTGCCCCAGTCCCCTTATTGATTTGAGTCCAGTGCTGACATCATCCACTGACTCTCCTCTAGTCAGAGCAGCACACTGGAAAAGGGGTCTGAGAGAAGTCATAGGTCAGTTACCTACTGCTTCCTCAAACCTAAAAGTCGCAGGTCAGACTTCCAGGCCAAGTCTTGGTTTGCATGAATATTCAGTAATGCAAAACAAGGTTTACAACGTCACTGATAAGCAAAGAGGTACAAATTAGGTGCCACCAAGATAAGTACTGTGCACTTAACAGACCTGGGAGATAAATTTTCTTAGGATAAGTAGCTATTGGAAAGCAGACTAGGGAAAAACAAACCTCTCCACGGTGAAAATGCCTACAGAAAGCATTGTTCGGCAATCCCCTTCTGAGCATCTATCCTATTGAAACAAAGGCATTGTTAGGTAAAGACACAGCTCAAGCAGGCTCTAAGATGGGGAAAAAAACCCCTCAGTCAATACACCTGTGACTGAGTAAACAATGAGGATCCAAACTGTGAACTATTATGCAACCCCAAGTCAGATTTATGCAGTTAACTGTGGGACTCCCAGAACCATGATTCTAGGGGAAAAGCAAGATATGGAGACACATCTAGAAGGCATGCATGTTTGCATATGATACATGAACATGAGAAGCATGTGATGGTATACACCAGGACGTCACACCCCACTCTGAGCATGAGAGGGTCAGTGGTAGGAAGGAGAATCAGATACCACAGCTAGAGGGAATGGGTTAGTAACAAAAATGCAACTTTCAACTGGGTAGTTTAAAAAATAATGTCTACGTGATTCCATATAATTCCACCTGTGTAAAATTATGCATATGTGTCATAAGAAGATCCACGAAGGTACAGGCACCAGATGCCAGCAGAGGTAGCTTCCCCCACCATTCCTGTAGCGCTTGTGTTTTCAAAGTCAGTTATTCATATAATCAGGAAAATACTCCACAAAGCTGTTTTACTGGTTTGTTCATTTAACGCCACAGAGTCCTAAGCCTGTTGTCACTCCAAACTCACTACTTGAACCACATCAGTCCTATCACAGAGACAGCTGCCCAGGGCTCTGGGATCCATGTTCCCCAGCTTTCGATGGGTGAACCATGTTTTCCTTCTTCTCTCCCTCTCCCCTCCCTTCTTCTCATCTTCCTCCCCCCCCCCATTGTGCTCTCCCTTCCTCTCTGTCCCCTTTTCCTTCTTCCCTTTCTCGGTCCTCTTGCTCCTCTTTCTTTCCCTCTTCTCCTCGTCCTTTTTTCCCTATCACCCTCTTCTCTCTCTCCCTCTTTTCTTCTCCCTTGCTTCCTTCCTCCCCTCCTCTCTTTCACTCCAGCCCATCTTCTACAGAGAACTGCGCCTCCCCATCTGCAGGGCCACACAGAGAGCTACAGCTTGCTCTGGAAGACCCACTGTGTGTGTGTGTGTGTGTGTGTGTGTGTGTGTGTGTGTTTTCAGTGAAGATGCAGGCTCCTTATTAGCCTTATTTCTATTTTCCAAGGGTTCCAGATCTGACCCTGTGCTGTGAGGTACCTGAATTACAGCATCAACAGTAGGTACCACAGAAGAGCCTGAGCTCCATTACCTTCCACTGAGCTGGTTCTCATCAATCTGTCTTCTACCTTTCAGAGAGTTTAGAAAGCCTCTATTCATGGACAGCAGGCCAGTTTGCTACAACTGTTTAAAATGGAACGGCCCTTTCTTCTACCACCCACTCCACCTCTGCCAACTTGTGCCAACACAACAGCCCTGGATCCCAGAGTTCCAAACAGAGCTCAGCACAGGCAGCAAGGCCAATGCTGCTGCCCTTTGGAAGAAGCAGAGCCAGGCTATTTGACCTGGTTTATTTGCATATTCTTTGACATAAATTTACATGTTGGCCTCAAAATTTACATACTTGGCCAAACTCCAAGTATTTAAAATCAAATTTGTTGTACAAAGTCCTAGAACTGTACACTCAGTCAGCCTCCTACTTGAGAGTCCAGGAAAACATCTGTGCTGGATAGCTTTAGTGTCAACTTGACACACCTGGGTTGAGGGAGCCTCAATCGGGGAATTGCCTCTATTGGACTGGCCTGTGGCCATGTCTGAGGGGCATCTTCTTGATGAGTGATGTGGGAGGGCCCAGCCCACTGTGGGTGGTGCCACCCCTGGGCAGGTGGGCCTGTGTTGCGTAAGAAAGCAGGCTGAGCAGGGGCCAAGGGAGCAAGCCAGTAAACGGTGTTCCTCCATGGCCTGTGCTCCAGCTCCTGCCTCCAGGTTCCTGCCCTGACTTCTTACCTTGGGCTCCCTGATGAACTGCGACCTGGGAGATGTAAGACAAATAAACCCTTTCCTCCCCAAGTTGGTACTGGTCAGAGTGTTTTGTCACAGCAATGAAGAACAAACTAGGACAACATCCATCCCCAAATATGATGCTAATCTGGATCCTCAGATGGATTATGAAAATCTAAGTGTGTCTTGTGAAGGTGTCTTCACAGCTCATCAAGTCACAAGGGCTCTGACCCAATAAATGGATTAATCCTTTGATAGATTCCTAACAATGGCAATGGCATTAATGGGAGACCCTAAAAGGTAAGAAAGGGGGCCTAGATGGAGGAAGATTACTGGGGACATGTCCCTGAGGATGGTACCTTTCCCTGACCTCTTCTTGAATGCTTCTCTTGCTGCTTCCATCTGCCATAAAGTGAACCTCCTTCACCACACACTCCTGCCACCATGATGTCCTGCCCAAATGCCTAGGGCCAAACAACCATGAGCTGACCCCCTGAAATTGTGAGCCTTAATGAGTAATTCCTTCCTCAAGTTGTTCTCGGGTATTTTTGTATTAGCAATGCAAAAATAACTGATATACCTTGAAGACTACACAGGGCATGCCCCAGTCCCACATGGAGAGTCTTCCCAGTGGAGGTTCCCTTCTTATCCAGTCACCTGATCACTGGAGGCTGCTCCCTGGCCTCAGAGGTAAGAAGAGGGTATAAACAATATGGTCACATGATTGAGGGGCACTCAAGCTATATGCAAAGTACTTCTTTGGCTACTAAGCCTGACATTCAACATTTTGTGTCCAAGGAAGATCTCTTTCATAGATAATTGCACACCATATGTGCTGACCTGATCACCTCAAGAACAAAACCACACCTTGCTCATCATTTATGCCTCTTCAGACCTCCAAGATTCTTTGTTATTTCTGTTTTGTAGGTTTTCTTTCTTTCTTATTTATTGGCATACATTCACCGTACACAGTAGGGGTTTCTTAAGGACATTTTCATATAAGCATGTAATGTGCTTTAAGCATATTTCCCACCGCTGAGATTCCTTAGGCACAAGTATATGAGTTGTCATTTCACAGGGCCCTTTAAACTTGGAAGAATTCTCCTCAGCTTGGATTTGTAATAGAAGACAAAAGTCACGAATAACTAGTGGAGCGAAGAAGGTAGGTCAGTCTACAAATATGCTCAACCAGACTGGAGAACTAATCACTATGCAACCCACAGAGGTGTAGCCCCCAGGGACTTCTTTGGGCAACATTTCCCTCAAGTTTCTGGCTGCCCAATGAAGTCAGGAAGATTTCAAATAGCACTTCAGGGTACCTACTTCAGGGGTCAGGGTCTGTTAATGATGGGATTCATCACTTACCCAATGAATTACACTGAGCAGTTATTATGGTGCAATCTCGGTGCCAGAAAGTAAGTAGACATTATAGTGTTCATTTTCTATTGCCACTATAATAAACTATTACAAATTCAGTGACTTGAAGCAACACAATTATTCTACAATTTTGGAAGCCAGAAGTCCAACATGGGTCTCATAGCACTGAAACGAGATGTTAAGGCTGTTTTCTTTGGGAGGGTTCAGAGGAAAGCCTGTTTCCCCGACTCTTCCAGCTCTTAGAGGCTGTCTGCTTCCCTTGACCTGTGGTCCCCAATAAGCAACCACATCACCATAACCTCTGCTTCAGGTGGCATATCTCCTTGGCCTCATCTGTCTCCCCTTTTCCCTAGTAAAGACCTTTGTAATTATATTAGCTTCATCTAGGTAGCACAGAATGAGCTTCCATCTTAACCTCCTTAATTTAATCACATCTACCTTTTGTTACGTAAGGTAAGACATTCACAAGTTTCAGAAATTAGGAGGTGAGGGCTGGAGAGATGACTCAGTGGTTAAGAGCACTGATTGCTCTTGCAGAGGACCTGGGTTCAGTTTCCAGCACCCACATAGTGGCTAACAACTGTCCATAACTCCAGTTCCAAGGATCCAACATCCTCTTCTGACCTCCATGGGCATTGTAGGACACAAGTGTACTTACACACATGCAGACAATACACTCATATACATAAAATAAAATAATAAAATATTTTTAAAAAATAAATTAGGAGATGGGCACCTTGGCATGGGACACTATTAGCCTTTTGTTGTTTACAAATATGGAAAGAACTCGCAGTTGTGGGCTGGCTGCAGAGGCCAGAAAATCAGAAAGAGCACTGGGTATTCATTCACAACTCAGCATGGGTCCTAACTTCTGCACCCTCCATTTCACTCCACATTTTCTAGAGTTAGCTGGAGTTTGTGCTTATAGGACTTGAGAGGCCCTCTTTCCTCCACCAACAGAAAGGAAGCCTTCTAATCACCCTGCAGAACCTGAGGGGCCTTGCTTGCCTTCTGATGAGCAGCATCCCTGTGTACTAGAAGATAAAGAGGCCTGAGTAGGGGATTCCTTCCAGCTAGAGCTCCCTCGAGAGCATCATAGGTGAGGTGACTCTACTCCACACCCCACACCTCTAACTCCAGCATCACCTTAGTGTACAAGCTTCTCCCTGAGCCCTAACAGTGTCCTGTGCACCTAAATAGCATATATGCATTATAACACCTGGCACCAAACAGACACATATGAGATGGATGAAAGTACTTCTTGTCCCCTTGCTCTTTTCTTTGGTAAACTCTTCCTTTTCCACAGGCTCACTGACACTTCTAGCTGATTAGTTCCTAGTGGACATCAATAGCTCTTCGGTCCTGACCAACTGCACATCCACAGCCTCCTCCCCAGCTCTTCCAGAAGCTAAGATTCAAAACACCCAGCACAGAACCCATAGGCCTCAGAAAACATTCCCACATGCAAGTTCTCAAAGCCCTGTTCCTTGTAACTTGTCTCTTCTCCCTGCCATTGACCTGTGAAGCCACATAGTCCACTTAGCACTGGGTCTGGTTTACTATGGAGCCACGGGCAGATGCTCAGCACACCTGGGACCCACCTTCCCTTCCCTACTACCAACTTGTTTCTATTTTTATCTCTGTGACACCCACATACTAATTCTTGGCTCTGCAGGCCTTGCTCAAACCCTAGCCTCAGTCCCTTTGAGAAGCAGGGTTAAACATATCTATGCAAGCCTGTGAGTTTCACGTTCTCCCAGGACTCTGGCCCAGTTCGCTATTTTGGATCTTGTCATAATCTTCAGTATTGGCAAAGGACCTCCCATCACATCCTGGGATGCACAGAACCCAGTCCCTACCAACAACAGCTCTCCCAATGTCCATCTACCCAACCTGGCCCAAGTCGGGCACTCTTGGCATACCTCCATACATCCCGCTCTAAGTCCATATTCCACAGACAAGCCTAAACATCCGACTATTTGGACTAATCCCTCCAGCTTTCTCCTTTTTTTTTTAATTTTATTATTTTTATTTTATATGTATGCGTGTATTGCCTGTATGTAGGTAAGTGCACCCATGTCCTGCAATGCCCAAGGAGGTCAGAAGAAGCTGTCAGACCTCCTGGAACTGGAGTTATGGATAGTTGTTAGCTGCCATGTGGGTGCTGGGATTTGAACCCGGGTCTTCTGCAAGAATAACCAGTGTTCTCAACCAACCACTGAGCCCTCTCTCCAGCCCCCCAGCTTTCTCATTTCAATGTGTCGAAATGCTCACATAAACGCACCCCTCTGCAGTTCCTCCGAATATGTCCTTGGGGCTGTAGCTGTAGCACAGTAGTAGAACCCTTGTACCCCCATAACTGAAAACAAAAAAGTGACCTTTCTTTGAACCTACACTGCAGACCCCTGCTGTCTAGGTTCAAGTAGCTACCTTAGACTATAAGACCCCTGAAGACTAGGCCTTTGTTTTCATCTGTATATGTCCTATAATCCCAAACACAAGGCCTGACAAATGGGCGCTGGGTGAATATAAACGCAGTTAAACATAGCTGGCTTCCCTGAAGGGCTGCCTAGTGCAAGGTAGAAAATATCCTGCATGTTGCCAAGGGCAAGAGATTATCTGATCTATGAATTAAACATGATCCATACTTCCTTTCTGTTTCTCCCTGTTACTTCCCCTCCTCCTTAGGTCATTTCAGTCCCAGTTAACTTCTTCAAGGAAAGGACTTGCTACAACATAGATTCCTCCTGGGTGGGTAGAGGTATGGGGGAGCATGTCATGGTAGGGAGTGGGGAAAATGACGAATTTGGGGTGTGCTTGTTTGGGTTTCTAGGCTACAGCAGATGGAAACATCCATTGGCCGAAATGAATGTCAAACCCACTGCCACAGCACGCCTTCCAGCCCAAACCAGTTCCACACATTACACTCTGCTGGAGTCTGGATCTGAGTGAGTCCCAAGGTGCTTCTGTTAGATACTCACCCTGGTTTATGGTACCATTAGAAAGTGGTAGACCCTTTAGGAAGGGGGCATGGAGATCAGCCTGTGGCCTACTCTAACTTACTCCACATTATAAAGAACAGCAGCCTCGGGTTGTGCCTTGCCCGGAGTGGCTAAGGAAGATGCGCTCTACAACCATCCTGCCCATTTATTAGTACAGACTAATACCTTATGTAAGTAGAAGTACTAAATTAAATCAGGAACACATGGGCATATACCAAAGCTGTATTAGAAAAACCAGGCCTGTGAACTTATCAATCACATCAGACAAAAGGAAGCAATGCCCTCACCTCGTGAGATAAACGGAGGAGCCACTCACACAGGGTAGCACCCACCAATCTGCACATCAGCCAGTGCATGCATACACATGTCATGGGATTGACTCTGAGCCCAGGGCTTCAGCCCAGCACAGTCCCCTTTGGCACAGCCCACCCAACCACCATTCATCCAGACTTGCATTTGATCACTCAGTGCCTTGAATAGCTCTGTACCTAGAGTTCATAAAACTCCTGTCTAGTCCCTACAGAGATTCTTCCAAGTCTAAATCAGCTCTCTGCCTATGTGTTCACTGCAGCCCCTTTGAGTCCTCCAGACTCTTTAACTCTTTTGTAGCCAGTCTGTAACCCATATTTATATATTGTGCTAGGTAGCTTCAGTTGTCTCCTGGATACCACAGGGAAGAGGGAATCTCAACTAAGGAATT
Source organism: Nannospalax galili (assembly GCF_000622305.1). NCBI lineage: Eukaryota > Metazoa > Chordata > Mammalia > Rodentia > Spalacidae > Nannospalax > Nannospalax galili. The sequence continues at coordinate 466,730 of NW_008359963.1, read as the reverse complement.
GTCTCCATCAGACAGACCTGGGGGCACGTCTGTGAAGCATTTTCTTAATACAAGAGGGCCCAGCCCACTATGGGTGGTACCAGCCCTGAGCAGGTAGTCCTAGGTTGTATAAGAAAGCAGGTTGAAGCCAGGTGTGGTGGTGCATGCCTTTAATCCCAGCACTCAGGAGTCAGAGGCAGGCAAATCTCTGTGAGTTCAAGGCCAGCTTGGTCTACAGAGTGAGTTCCAGGCCAGCTGGGGCTACAGGGAAACCCTGTCTCAAAAAGAAGAAGAGCTGGGCATGGTGGCGCACACCTTTAATCCCAGCACTCAGGAGTCAGAGGCAGGAAGATCTCTGTGAGTTCAAGGCCAGCCTGGTCTACAGAGTGAGTTCCAGGACAGCTGGGGCTACAGAGAGACCCTGTCTCAAAAAAGACCAAAAAGAAAGTAGATTGGGCACAGGACAGAAAAGCAGGCCAGTAAGTAGTGTTCATCCATGGTTCATGTTTTAGTTCCTGCCTTCAGGTTCCTGCTTGAGTTCCTGCCCTGGCTTCCCTGGATGAAGGACTGTACTGTAAGCTGAAAAAACCCTTTCCTCCCCAAGTTGTTTGTGGTCACGGGTGCTTTATCAGAATAACAGAAAGTAACTAGGGTATATATCATTGTATGAAGTATAATACACGATCTGAGAGTTAGTATTAGTAATTAAGATTGGAATAAAGAACCCATGATTGCCAACGGCCATGACTACCAACCAAAATTGCTACCACTTGGTGAGTTAAAGTTAAAAAAAATAGATGTAACTTTGACTTTATTTTTATTCAATAAATCAGCCTTCGTGAAAAGACATACACACACTGCACAGTTCACGCACAACAGTGGGCCTAGTGAAAGGAAGTGAGGTCACTGGGGGAATGCCCTTGGAGGAGACCTTAGGGCCCCAGTCCCTAACCCTGTCCCTTTTTGCTTCTTGCACAGGCACTCTCTGTGCTACCACAGGCCCAAAAGCATTGGGACCAAGTGACAATGAACTAAAAGCTCTGAAACTATAAACCAAAATAAACCTTCCCTCCCTAAGTCAAATACCTTACCACGGTGAGAGAGCTAACTAATATACAACCTAAACTCGAACGGGACCTAAACCTCAGCAGCCTCCACACATTAGAAATAGGCACTTGGGGAGCAGAGAAGCCATGCCGTCCACATCATGGCTGAGCCTTGTGGCCTTGGAGAGCTCAGCTGAAAATGCTCAGCACACCTAGCCTTACATCTCCCGCAGCAGAGTCTATGCAGCCCACTACCGAAAGAGCAAGTGCAGAGGAGGCCAACCAGACCTCTCTGTGGCCTCTTTTCACACTGGCCTTCTAGAACTGGGCTTGCCAGTTTGAGAGCCACTGCACCACCAAGCAATGACCAGATGCCAAGTCATCTTGACCAGATGCCAAGCAAAAGCAAAAGACATAACCCAGAAGGAAGCTGGGAGTCCCAGGAGAAAGACGGAGGGGAGAAGAGGAAGCAATTTTCCTCCGCGGGGCCCTCTCTTCCTCTTATGTCTGCCTTTAAAAGTAAAATAAAAGAAGCCCTTCACCCAAAGAGAAAACAAAAGCAGGATCACTGCTGCTCTACCACCCACGGCCACCCTGCCAGGATCTAATGTTTCTATTCCTTTCATCAGCCACATTAGACCTCAGCCATTGTCTACACAAGGCCTGTCAGAAGCACAGAAGCTTCCTGTACCCCCAATCTGATGTGCATGCATCACATTGCCTGTCTTGACCAACCTTTCAGAAGACCCTTGAACTCGGAGACTTCGGCCCTCTAGTGGCAATAGATGAGCATTACAATGTGGCAGAGGGGGAAAAAATGGATCTTAAAAAGAAGACTGGAGCAGGACATGGTGGCACACGCCTTTAATCCCAGCTCTCGGGAGGCAGAGGCAGGTGGGCCTCTGTAAGTTCAAGGCCAGTCTGGTCTACATAGTGAGTTCCAGGACAGCTGGGGCTACAGGGAGACCCTGTCTCAAAAAGACTCAAAAAAAAAAAAAAAAAAGGAAGACTGGGTCAAAGAATCCTGCTTCTGCAGAGTAAAGAGCAGTCGTCCTTTAGCCCAGCCAGGAGGAACTTAAATAAGAATGGATGCTGGCAAAGCTAGGTGGGTGTTACTGAGATGCGCAGGCCCCTCACACATCATCTAGTGCTACCCCGTTCTCTCTGACATGTTGTAGTCCATCTCCATAGCTACCACTTTAAGTACTAAATCATCCACCAGAGACACATTCTCTACAACATTCAGAAGTCAAACAGGTGTGCAGGCTGCAGCCAGGATCTGAAACAATGGCTAAAACAAGCAGATTCCAGCCCCGCTTCGTGAAGCTTTCAGTCTAACCAGCTGCCAGCCTCACTCAGCCTCGACCACAATTCAGACACCCCACGAACTTCACAGGGCCTTCCTTCCTGCTCCAGTATCTCTACCAGATGCCCGAGTACCAGTGAGGAAGGGCCAGCCTTCACTATAGCAAGCTCTCATTCACCAAACCACTCCATGCATCCTACCCACCAGGTCATTCCAGCCAAGTTAACCGGCCTTCAAGATTCACACAGGACTCCCGTGGTTCCAGTTAGGTTCTCAATGGTGTTTTCCCGGTTTTCTTAAGCACAAGAGACTTCCTTGTGGATGTGGCCAGGCCCAATATCCAGAAGATATTGCAAGTAAAATGCACAGTGGAGGACAGCAAGATGGCTCAGTGGGTAAAGATGCCTGCTGACAATGTGAGGTCCAACCCCGGAACTCACATGGAAGAAGAGAACCAATTTCTATAAGTTTTCCTCTAACCTCCACATGCACACATGCTATGGCAGATGCACACTCGCATACACAAAAATACACCTATACAAAGAGAAGTGTAATAAAAGGTACACAAGCCTAGATGGCAACTGCTCACAGTACACTTGGTTTTTCTAAAAATACTGCTCTCTTTCAAAGCAAGCTTGCTTTGTTCCCCTCTCCATTCCCAGGATCCAAGATACTTGGTAGATGTCCCAACTGTGGAACAAGTATATTAGGAACTAGAGGTCACACTGAAGTACACACTCACAAACCTTAGCCACCAACCAGTGACTGAGGCTGGGTCTGAGCTGACTGACCAGGCAGAACCAAGAGCCACTTTGGACCCTTAGAAGAGGACTACACCTTGATTTGCATGTTCAGCCACAGCTCATTACCTGGTCTTAATTGTGTGGGACTCTGTGTGTGTGTGTGTGTGTGTGTGTGTGTGCTCCAATTGTGTGGGACTCTATGTGTGTGTGTGTGTGTGTACGCTCCAATTGTGTGGGACTCTGTGTGTGTGTGTGTGTGTGTGCTTATTTTGTGTGGGTCTGTGTGTGTGTGTGTGTGTGTCCCTTCCAATTGTGTGGGGCTGTGTGTGTGTGTGTGTGTGTCCCTTCCAATTGTGTGGGGCTGTGTGTGTGTGTGTGTGTGTGAGCGCTCCAGTTGTGTGGGACTCTGTGTGTGTGTGTGTGTGTGTGTGTGTGTTGTGTGGGTCTCTGTGTGTGTGTGTGTGTGTGTGTGCTCCAATTGTGTGGGACTCTATGTGTGTGTGTGTGTGTGTACGCTCCAATTGTGTGGGACTCTGTGTGTGTGTGTGTGTGTGTGAGATATAGACTAAAATACATAATATAGTATCAAGATACAAAGCAATCAAATGTCATAATTGGCCTTAGTTTTTTTTATATCTATTTGTGTTTGTTTGTGTGTGTGTGTGTGTGTGTGTGTGTGTGTTTGTATGAGCTCCAATCCACCCCAGCCCTAACACTGTTCTTCACTGAAGAGCTCTTGGGAAGTTCCGAGCTCAGACACCGTCAGTTCACAGTGTCTTGCCTCTTCTGCCCAGCTCACTAGCCTCTTACCTCAAGAGACTGAGGCTGTCTACCCAGAGATGGTTGACCCAATCATCCTAGGTTTTCTCTCACAGAACTGCCCTGATATACGTGGTTCTAAGACCTTAAGAAATCATGAACACCAATCAGATCCTGAAAAGGTTCTATGGATTCCACACCCACAGAAGGCAGGGAGTCTGAAGTAGTTTAGTGAGGTGCAGCAGCTCTGAGGTCAGGAGCCATGCTCTGGGTTTGCTTGTCTGGATCATATCCTGGTGCAGCCACTTCTTTTCTGGCTCCCCTGTCTTCATCTGAAAAGTGGTCATAATAACAGTAACAGCATAATAGGTTAGGGTGAAGACTCAACAAGTTGCTACCTTAGGACAGACTGTGGGAATAAGTGATCCATCAATATGAGAAGTTAGGGTGGGAGTACCCATCCTTCACTCCCTGGAATGCAGCAGCAATATGAGTGAGACCATATTAGCTAACAACTCTCTCCAGGTGTAGTCTGTGCCTACCCAGCCCTCCCAAGCCAGAAGTCCAAGGCAGGTACAATAATCCCAATGTCGTTAACTATTTCCTGGTAACTCTCACGGACATTGAAGTGAGCAAACTTCCAACCAACGAATGCGCTACAAGAGGCCTGAAGGTATATGAGGAAGAAAGCTTTGGCTTTTCCAGTTTCACAAAGACAACCCAAGTGTCTATTGCTCATCAATGGCCCATCACCAGAGAGGAGACAGAACAGAGAGAAGAGAGAGGAAAGGAGGGAATCATATTCCTGTCAAACATGATATGCAGGGGACTCAGCTTTTACCTCTTCTTTACACCTTTCTTAACGAATCAAAGAGCACACCCAGGAGTCTCCCAATCCACACCCTATTTTGCTATCAACTACCACTGGGAAAGTGAGCACTCAGAAGGGTGTTGAGGGAGTTTGGGAATTCTGCTTTCATCCCTGTCCTGACAGAGATGCTAAGGAGCTGGATCACAATACAGAACATGAGAAAGAAAATGGAAGTGTATCCTGGGCGAGGTTGGGGGATGGGAAGCCTTGGAGAATTAGCTGCCCCTCCTTGTTGGAACACACTGGTACCCAAAGCAGACCCTGGGATTGGCTCAAACTGTGTAAGCAGAGTGTGTCTGTGGAATCTGTGCCCTTAGCAACATTCTCTGTTACACATCATGACACTGTGTGTAGCAGTGGTGGGTCCTGGGTTCCTTCAGGGCCTGGGCTGGGCTCATGGAAAGACTTGGAAGCAAAGGCAGAAAGGAAGGTACAAACCAGACCTAAATAGCCTCCACCAGAAGAACTCTCTGGATGCCCAGAATGTGATACCAGGAAGTGGAGGACAGCAAAGCATCAATAAAAACTAGTGGAGAGTCCAAGGGGCCCAGCTGGAGGATAGAGAAGGGCTCTCAGCTCTGCTAGATGCAGGCAGATCCAGTTGCTATTGCAGGGCAATGCCTGGTGAGCCAGGAGATGCACTCCTCACTAGAAAACCTTCTCCTTGCACTCTGGGCTCCTGCCTCCTTCAGGTCTGTCCTACAGGTGGGACTGCACTACTTGCCATCCAACTGGGGTACAGCCTAGGAGGCTCAGCCTAGCCACCTCCCTTTTGTAGTTCTGTAATAGCACCCCCCATACATATACACACACACACACACACACACACACACACACACACACACGTAGCCTGGAAGACTGACCATAGCATCTTCACATACCATTTACTCTACAAACAAGCCTTAGACACCTGGAGAATTACACACACTCCATCAAGGAAGCAAATACAGCACAGGCCAGATAGAAAGAATACTGTCATCCCTGCTGAATGTCAGTTCTTCCATGGAACTGTAGCACTTTCACTCTTGCTCTTGGTCAAGGGCTCCTTCCCCCTCGCATTCAAATATGCTGCTTAGGAAAGGACTGGCAGCTGCTTTCAGCCAGCCTCAACATAACATCCAACCACTTAGCTACCTCCAGTGTGGTGACACACACAAGAAATCTCAGCAGATGGTGGCAAAGCGCCCCATCACCACCCAACCTTTTGTCCCTGAGTTCAGCACTGGCCCCTGCCACCAGTTCTCAAGACAGTGGAGGGCCAGAGAGCAAAGGAAGGGTTCAGCACTGGCCCCTGCCACCAGTTCTCAAGACAGTGGAGGGCCAGAGAGCAAAGGAAGGGATTTTCCTTTCCATTGCTACACACACACACACACACACACACACACACACACACACACACACACTGGATATAGCACTAATGAACAGAAAATCACTAGAAAGATATGTGGGGGTGCTGAAGGGTAAATAAATTATTCAGTGGTCACAGGATCTAGAGAGATACAAAGGGCTCTGAGGGTCTGGGAAGCTCTGAATCACTCTGGCATGCACGTGGCTTCTCCAGACAAATGACATGAACGTTCTTTGCAAAGAAAGGGATTTTCTAAGCAGCACTCTTCAACCTGGAGCAGTGAGAAAGTTGGGGCTTCTTGGCATCATGCAGTCCAGTGCCCTGATTTCTAAAGGAGAAAATCCTGCTCTAGACAGGCACCAAATCCAGGAAGGGAGCACAGACCTGCCATCATGAGGCAAGGGTCTCCCCAGAGGTTTGCACACCCAAGACATCAAGAGAGAATGGAAGGCCTCAGGGGCTGGAGACAGCTCAGCAGTTAAGAGCACTGGCTGTTCTTGCAGAAAACCTGGGTTCAAATCCCAGCACCCACATGGCAGCTAACAACCATCTGTAACTTCAGTTCCAGGGGATCCAAGACTCTTTTCTGTCCTCCATGGACATTGTACAACACAGGCACACTTACATACATTCAGGCATAACATTCATATACACAAATAAAAATATTTTGAAAATAAAAGAACGAACAGAAAGCCTCGAGACAGGTACTGGGTATTACTCTAGAAGGGTGCAGAGGAGTAGAGGGGTATGGGGACCCCCACGCGGGCCTGAACCACATCAGCATCATGGCGGGGGCTTAAAGGGAGCAACAGGCAGCAACTGCCACGTTCCCATGAAGGACGCTTGAAGAGTATCAGGATACATGGAGGCCCCGATCCCCTGTACAATACAGAAGCAGAAGAAGGTATACAGGAGTCCCCCTTCTTGTTGAAGAAAGAATCCACAGATCAGCCAGGGGAATCCATTTCCCGGTAAACACAGGAAGGCTCCCTGCTTGTAGGGAGAGGTACATACTACCTTAAGTGACCCCCACCTCAAACAGGAATTCTGGATGTTAGAAGCAAACCATTGGAAACTTCCCGGAGGAGGAGAAAAAGTGGAAATGTGGATGGTAGAAAATAAAGGAAATAATGGCATGCTAGAGGTCCAGATGTGGGACCAAAAAGAGTAAAGGGATGACAAAGTGATGACCTTTTCTTGATGTGTCGTTCTCTTTGAAAGGAAGACTCAAAGAAACACGAGATGTCAGAGTAATTGTCCTGACCAGTGCTTCCAGAAGCCTGCATGTCCAAATCTCCTGGAATCTAAAGATTTAGGGTTCTAGACACGCCCACTGCCTTCTGAGAAAGGTTGCGTGGGAGTAAACCACTAACCCTGCAACCCCTTCCTTTATAGGGCAGGATACTGAGGCCCGCTAAGATGAGGCAGGTTTGGTGACGTCAGGCAAGAGAAACCAGGGGAGGATTGCTGACCCTATCCAGCCTGGGCGCAGGGCCTGTGCCAAAGCCTGCCCTTGTCCTTTGGTCCCTGGGAATCTGCCTAGTGTTCTTGGCCAGCATCCTGTCACCTGGGATATCTCCCAGTGGCCCTTATCATCTGGACAGACAAGAATTGCAAAGGCTGGTCTGACACTCGGGAGTACAGAATCTAAAGTGCAGGTTAGCCTTGCCCTCCTCAAAGTGCCCATGCCTTCCCACTGGCATGCGGTGCTTCCTGATCTCACAATGTGAGCCTTTTCCCTCCTGTACTGTTACAGCAGAAAACCTTCAGTTACACAGGGTTTCTGTCTTGGAGGCTATAAACAGGAAACGCTACATGCTTAACTTTTATTCCTTTCTTACTCATTCATCTAAAAAGTGGTGAGGTTACATGCAAATATGATGGTCCTCTGGAGGTAAGGGCGGCAGGGGCTACTGGTAGAGGGGGATGGCTGGAGGGAATGGAACACCAAGGGCAGAGGCTGGGATGGCAGAAAGGCCAAGGGAGGCCTCAGAGGCCACCTGAGTACACAGCACCACAGTGCTCTGTCCCTACTGACTGAGATGGAGGTGACGGCAAGCTGACAATGTGAACACTAATACTTCAGCTGCACTTGGGGACAGCCAGTCATAACCTGGCTCATGGCCTTGTGTCCTTTAAGACTGTACTGAATCAGATGACACTGTACCAAACAAAAGGATGAAGGATATGCTTCCATGATGGTTTCAGGGATAATCTACTCTTGAAAAAACATGGCCTTCACACCTTGCACAAAGGTTGTGTCAAAGCAGGAGTGAAGATGATGACCAACTCGGAACGCTAGAAACAGAAGCAAGCATTTTGCCTTATCTAATAGTCAAAGATACGGCAAGCCAGAGAGAGGGGGACTACAGGGGGAGTTTGGAGCTAGGTTTTCAGGTGCAACACAACTCTGAGTTAGGGTTTGCAGTCACGTGCCAGCCTCTTGGAAAGAAGACTGTTCACAAGGAGACAAGGCATCTCCCAAAGACAGATTATAGATAAGTAGGTAGACAGCAATGATAGAGGGACGACTGACAGAGATAGACGATATAAAGATGATAGATGATTAATAGACTAATAGATCGATAGGTAGAAGATAGAGAAATGATAGGTGTATAAATGAAACATTCAAAACCCTCTAGTATCTTCCTTAAGACTATGTGATATTTTAAGTATGGGAATTGGCTGGATATTGTGTTCGTTATACAATCTCTCTCTCTCTCTCTCTTCTCTCTCTCTCTCTCTCTCTCTCTCTCTCTCTCTCTCTCTCATGTGTGTAAGCCAGGGGTCAATGTGATGTGTCTTCATTAATCACTCTCCAGTTATTTTTTGAGGTAGGGTCTCTTGCTGAACCTGGAGCTGACCAATTTGCTAGACTGGCTGGCCAGTGAGCCTTCAGGATCCACCTGTTTCTACCTCCCAGCACTGGGATTTCAGGCGAGTGCTGCCATACCCAGCTTTTTACATGGATGCTGAGGATCCGAACTCGGGTCCTGTTGATTGATTGTGCAACAAGTACTTTATCCACTGAGCCATCTTTGTTTTTTTGTTTTTTTTAATACAGGGTCTTGCTATGTAGCCCAGGCTAGCCTTGAACTTACCATAATCCTTCCTCCACTTCCTGAGTGCTAAGGTTACAGGCATGCACCTCTGTGTACTTCTCTCCTTAATTTAATCAATATCTTTCTCTTTATCCCATATAGAAAACAACACATCCAGTTATGAGTTGTGGAGGAGGTATGACTACTTGGCAAACACAGCTGAAAAGACCAAGGACACAGATTCATATTCTTTACTTACATTGCTATAAAGCACACAGGAAGAACACAGATCTTGGAATTAGGGGGCTGAGAGCTCCCTCCTGGGATCTGATCCAAATGGCTGTGGCCTTAGCCACATCACCTTGCAACAGTGATAAAGAACCTTCATTTCTGAATGAGAAGACAGAACTAGATGTTCCTAGGAGTCTGGATTCAGAGGAGCATAATGCAACCATCCCAACCAATGGTGCCCAACACAGGACAGCACTGTCAACCAGGATGCAGTACCCTGCAGAATAGCCCACCTGTCCAACAGTGAGGCAGGCCTACTACTCCTGGCTTAGCCCCAACCCCAAGCCTCTTACTATCCTGGAGTTTGGTGGACTGCATTGTTGTTTTTCCCTCTTGCACAAAATGTGCTGCTTGGTGTTTTGGTAAAAGAAGGGAAAATCTGAAGGAGGAAATGGAACAAGAAGCATCACTCAGAAACCCAGCCTATCATATGGCTTAAGTGGGGCACTCACGTGGACAACGGCCAGCTGGGCTGTGCCATCGCATCTGGACCAGTGCATATCTGAGACCCCCATATTCCACTGTCCTCCCTGAAACTCAAGAGAACTCCCTTCTAATCAGCCAAGCTACAACCAGAGTCGTTTCTCTGTAAGCTTTACTAATCTTGCCTCGCCAAACTTCCTCTAGCCCCTGTGTAAGCATCCCAGAATGGTGAGCAGGAACTAATTTTAGCAGAAGCACCAGCCAGCCCACAGCACAGCTCTGAGCCACAAGATCACCTCTCCCCTTGGGAGATGACTGATGCTGCCTCCCATTCACAGAGCAAAATCACTTACTTTGTAAGCAGCAGAAATTGCCAACTCTGCTAATTATAAGTGAGTGGGCCGATGGGGATGCAGGGGGTATTAAGTGGCACAGACAAGGCTGAGGAGGTCCTTCCTGCCTGGCTCTGAGTGCAGCAGAGTGCATCTCAGCACAGGTACACGGAGGTCATGGTGGGTCAGCAGAAGAGGAAAACGAAGAGCCAGGTGTTGCCTTACCACCTGTGCTTTACCATTTTGGGAATATCTGTGTTGGGGACAAGTGATAGGGAGCCTCTTTTCTTTAGGAGAGGGAGAGGGAGAGAGAGAGAAGGAGAGAGAGAGAGAACATGCATATGTATATACAAGTGTGTGTACATGTATGTGTGGGCACATGTATGTAGAAGACAGAGATCAACTTCAGGTGCCATTCCTCGGGCACCATCCACATTGTTTGAGACAGGGTCTCTCACTAGCCTGAAGCTTACCAAGTAGGCTAGGCTAACTGGCCGGTGAGTCCCACTGGTCTGCCTATCCCTGCTTCCCGAGCTCTGGAATTAAAAGCATGTGCCACCACAGCTGGCCTTTTTATGTGGGTTGTGGGGACAGAAGTCATGTCCTCATGCTGGCACAGAAAGCACTCTGACTGAGCCCTCTCCCTGGCCCCAGGACACCTCTTCTTTTACTCTTGAGTCACCCAGTGGCCGCTCCTTTTATTGAGGTGACCATGTGCTTTACTAAGGTTCCGCTATAAAGTTGCAGGATTGGGGGACGATGCCTGTCACAAAAGCATGCTGCTGCCTCTAAGACCTCAGAAGTCTTAATGATGAGATGATAGGCCCTTTGCTAAGGACTGGTGGATAGTCATCACCTCGGGAAGGAACATGTTCGGAGACATCAGTCTAGCAAATCAGTCCTCCTGGTCAGACTATAACAGCTCCCAAGCCAAAAATGAAACTAAGTAAGACCTTTTCTTACACCTCCTGAGAAGGGAGCACATCTGAGGGCCTGTGGCAACAAGACACCAACTTGATTTTAGAGAGATGCTTGCTTTCCTGAGTACAGGGGAGGTGACAAGCTAAAAGGCAAAACCTAGGCAACTGCTCAGTGAATACTGGCATTTTCTGGTGGCCCTCACATATGCCACTTTCCCATGCCAGTCAGAACTCTGAAGAATTCTCTCTGTTCCCTTCCCCTTGTGTAGTCATCATGGGAGAGTGACCCACATCCTTCCACTGGGGAGGCCAACGGGTGCCTGAGACCTTGCCACACTTAGCCAAGGAAAACCATCTATAGTCTCTGTAGAGGAGAGATAAAAAGCTGGTCACTCTGCCATTTCAAACTTGGTTTTCTAGATTTTCCCTCCATTCAAAGAACACCAGTTCCCTTTCCAGAAATCCCTCCTTTGCCTAAAGTGGTCAGATTGGTTTCCCAGAACCTTCTGACTGTCTACGTAGAACCTGACACTAAGAGGGAAGAGAGGAAAAACAGAACAGGAGGATAAAAATGGAGGCAGCTTGCAATGACAGAAGAGTGCTGGGATTTAGACGTGTGGGTCACTTCCTCCAGCCCCTGCATTTCACACACAAGGAAACAAGAGACTTTGGAAGGTGTGGGGGCTGCCTGAAGTCAGAGGGAAATTTTCTGAGAGTGCCAGGCAGTGCAGCCTGTCAGCTGCCAGCCCTTTCTAGGCCATGACTTTAGATTCTAAAACTCCCAACCGGTGAGAGAAAAGGGTGTCAAGACTAAACACCAGACTTTTCTCCAGTCAGCACATATGTGGTGCTGGCCTCCGCTCAATTCCCTATCATTCTCTAGAACCTCCAAGAAAAAGTATCCCTGGATCAGTTGCAGCCCAGTAATGGTGGAGTGGCTTCGAGTGACACTTGCATCTGCTTCAAGCTCTGTCTTCAGATAATGATTCCATATGATCTGAGAAACCATCTCTCCCCTACCACTACCACTCACACACTCCATTTCAGTGGCTCTTAGAGATGTGTTCCCAGTCTTACCTCCTACTCCATCTTTGAACCCACTGGTACCAGCTTGCTGCCACAGCAATCCAGAATACCCTCTCCCCATGTAATGAGGGAGCCCTGCTCTACTTAATGGCATGATGATGACCCATGACAACAAGGACAGCAAAAGTCTGTTCCAGATTTCAGGCCGCTCGTGTAGTCAACTGCAATAGAATGTAGCCTCTACTGCCATTTACCAATGACCACAGAGAAAGGGGAAAGCCAGGAAATGAGACCATCTACACATCAGTTCTATGAAGAATTTAGAAGGTGATTGCACAGATTGCTCCTCTTGGGCTATGGTTTGTTTGTAGCTGCTGCTAAGCCATTAAGTTTGCAAAATTAGGCAGACAAAGCAATTAGACACGTAGCCCCAAATCCACATGCACAAGTACACATTGGACCTGTCTTCTAGTATCTAGGACTGCCCATGAGGTAGAGTGGTCCCCCAGAACCCACCCCCGACCCCTGCCTGCAAAACCCTCTACCCCCGTATCCTGGCTCTAGATTTCCTAAGTCCTATTCCTAATCTTCCAAAGAACTGGCTCATCATTTAACTATTTCTATACCCACGATCCTTTACTGCAGTTGTTAATTCCTTTTCTTGATAAGGTTTGCAGAACACATTTAAATAAGTTTTTATCCCAGATACAAATGCCTCTATTATATAGGGGGCCATCTGGGCTGCCACTGCTAGCCAGCTATGTTGCTATCAACTCTTTTTTTAGAGTTCATGAATCAGTTGCCAATAAGGAAGAAAAAAAAAAAAAGTAGTCAGTGCCAAGGTTCTCTTTCCTCCTCTGCATTTTTCTCTAGCAGGAGAAATGGATCCCATAGTCCAAATGGACGATGTGAACACAAAAACAGAAAAACGCTCAAGACTGATGCTCTGGAAATGTCAGCCCACGATTCCAGACATCGTGGAGGTGGGAGGTGGTGGCAACTTACTTCCCAGTCCTGGAGCCCACCAACTGGGCTAAGTGATACCCTGTAGTCTCTGACAGATCTGAGGCACATGCAGAGAAGAAATGAGACAAAAAGTAGGAGAAAGGAGGAGAGGAGGAGGAAAAGAGAACAGATAAAGGAGCAAAGGGGTGGGGAAAAGGAGGGAATCAGAATCCCTAATTCTAGGACCACCCAACAAGCACAGACTTCAGAAACAGTCAGCCTGGAGCCACTGCAGGGCAGAGATGGGGAGTGGAGCTCTAACTCATAAGCCAACCAATAGAAACAAGAACCGCACCTGAAAGGATACTAATGGAAAGCTGGTGAATGGAGAAGAAGGCGTGTTTAATGCCTGCCTGTGCTTCTTCCCCTTGTGTGAAGGAAAGAGATCCAGAGAAAGGGAACTAATGAGTCAGTCAAATGCACATCTTGAGCACACATCTGTAGTTTTTATAGACCTTCAAAGGGTCAGCAGCTCTGGCTCTGACTGGCTGACAGCCTCCTGGCAGGGCAGCTGCTGGTGCCACTCACACTCTGGAGCAGAGGGTAAATGGGGTTGGGAGCCCTCAGCCACAGCCTCAGGGTGGTGAGACACAAACATTGGCTGAACAAAGGTGTCTGGCTAACTGTTCCCACCAAGGCATTCGGCGTGAATTACCAGCTATGCGCATGCACAGAGGCCTTCCTGACCTTCCCCCATCCCACTCTGATCCAGGAGGAGGGAAAGAAGCAAACTCTATGCCCACAAGATGGGTGGCTGGGTAGGTGACTGGGTACGTATGAGACTTGCATTGCTATGAAATTTTTGGTGGTGATGGGGACCAGGGAATTGATTTTACCTTTTAATGAATTTTACCTTTTAAAATACCACTTTTGTGACTCAAACCAGGATAGAGAAATTAGAAAATGAAGGTCTCCTCTAAATAATCTCCACTGTGCTGACAGTCTGCCTCATTTCCTGCCTGCAGCATGAAGGCAACAGTGAACGTGTGAGTTCTCAGCTCCCCTACAGCCCAGGTGAAGCTATGTGGTCCACTCACCACCTGCCTCCCTCCCCAAGAAGAGCCAGGGCACTATCCTCTGCATGACATGAGATTAGAACTGCAAACAAGGTTTTAATGAACAACAAACAAATTTTTCTACAAAATACCCATGTTAACCTCCTAATGGCAAGAGCATCTCTCAGTTCACATACAGCTCTCAATATTCTCTGCCTAAAAATCTTGAGAAGCACTGCTAATCCCTTCCTGAAAGAAATGGCTGTGGTCACATTCCTGGTAAAGCCCAAGAGTTATCACTGGTTAAAGCAAAAAACAAACAAACAAATTCTGTTTAAGGACCAGTTATAGTTTCTGGTATATAGTTCAAACAACTAAAACTTAATGCTAAGATTTAAATAAGGATCTTATAATTGTTATATTCACTTTAAAAGAATTGGAAGAGTAGGCTGTATGGTGGCACATGCTTTTAATCCCAGCACTTCGGAGGCAGAGGCAGGCAGATCTCTGTGAGTTCCTCCTGGCTAGCCTGGACTCCAAAATAAGTTTCAGGCCAGCCAGGGCTGAATAGTGAGACCCTGTCTCAAACAAAACCAAACAAAAACAAAAACACTGAAAAGTGCAAATAATGTAGTAAAACAGACCAGATACTTAAAAGCACAAACATGAAATGTTCCACTGGCCCTCTTGAAAGTCTGGTCCCCAATTGGTGGTACTATTTTGGGAAATTCTGGAAACCTTAAGATTGGGGGCCTAGCTGAAGGGAATAGGTTATTAGGTTATAAGAAGCCTGGTCTTATGGTCTGTGCATGTCCTAGGTCCCTCTCCTCCTCAGTTTCCTGGCCATCCATGTGAGTTCCCTACTATGATGGACAGATTGAAACCTCTGAAACAGTGAGCAAAATTAATCTTTCCTCCCTTAAACTGTTTTTCTCATGCATTTTGTCACAGCGATGAAAGTCTAAAACAGATGGTACCAGATGAAGCCAATCTGGAGCTGGATGTATGGGTGCACAAACATAAGTCCATTTAATACAGTTAAAGTATGTTTAAGGGTACACTTAAAATAGTTAAAACATTGCCAGGTGCGGTGGCACACACCTTTAATCCCAGCACTTGGGAGGCAGAGGCAGGCAGATCTCTGTGAGTTCAAGGCCAGCCTGGTCTACATGGTGAGTTCCAGGACAGCTGGGGCTACAGGGAGACCCTGTCTCAAAAAGACAAAAAAAAAAGAAAAAAAAGTTAAAACAGTAAATACTGTATTTTGCCACAATAAATTTTTTCTTAAAATGTTAATGATAAAACAGATAACCACAACTGGCCAGCGTGCAGAGGCTGCAGAGTACTCCTCCCTGAATAGGACACCTACATCAAACTTCTGCCTCCCAAGATTCAGGGATCATTGCAGAAGAGGGGAGCCAAAAGACCATAAGAGACAGAGGAAGTGGATGACTATGAGGCAAAATGGTTTCCTGACAGCTGGTCAAATGAACTCACAGCAATGCTGACAGCATGTACGAGTCCCACATAAGCTCAAGTCAGACAAAATCCCAACATAGACTTTGGGAAGTAAGAAACCCCACCTTATCTGAGGAACTATTGGCAACTGATAACTGCTGGGAAGGGGAGATTCAGCTTAAGGGTGAGACTCTTAGTAGGTTGACTGGGGTCCAGTGAATGAACCCACACCAAAGGACCTCTGGGGACACAAACCTGACTCAGAAATTTGGTAGGACCCAGGTTTTATCTACATAGCACATGGTAATTAAAAGTACCAGACTGGTGGAATTAACTGTATTGGATATTTAACAGACATTCTTTGAGGCCTATACTAATCTGGTCAGAGGGACTTAAAAGACAGTTTTGGACCCTTTGCTTCCAAGTTTGACTAAGTTCCAGGGAACTATGGAGCATCTCTCAAAATGTCCTGTAACTGTAGTGAGTCACCTGTCCTCTTGTTCAGGGAGGCCATGAAGACCCCACCAGACGGACCTGAACCAGTGTCTAGTCTACAAAGAAGAGGGTCAACTCAGAGGAAACATTTCCTCCATGCTTCCAAAAGAAGCCAACAATGGTCGAGCAGGACCTTTGACTTATCTTCACATAGATGGAACTGGTAAAAGAAAGGAGCCAGGGACTCCTCCCAAGCCCATGTGACCCTTGAGGAACAGATTCTCAAACGACCTTAAGTATAAAAATAAATTGATTTATTTGGGCCAACTATATGGTCTTAAACACCCAAAAGGAAAGAAAAACTAAAGACTAAAGTCATCGGTATATTTCTTTAAGAATTCAAGGGATTACACTTCCCAGACATTAGGCTTAAGTCTATATAAAAAGTTATTTAGACAATTATTTCTCATTGAGGATTTTGTCCCTAACCAGAACTTGCTGCTCAGATGTAAGACTTCAAATCTTGGTCTGCAATACTGTAGCTAAAGGAGACAACCAGCTATTGTTCTAAAATGATGGATAAATTTTTTTTCTCCCCCTATGTAGAAGCCTTTGAGAGGGAGCTGACACAGATTCTAACTACTCTAACAGCTATCAAAATGCCTGAAAGCAAATCCTGAATCCTGAATCCAAGAAAAGTGAGGAGGAACCAAATAGAGGGATGCTTTTGGAAGCTCTCGTCAACAAATTCCAATGAACTCTCATATGAACATTTGAAATTTGCCCTGTTCTGACTTTTTTCTAGTTCCCTGTCTGGAATTTGTAATGCTAATTACTCTTGCCTTTACTTCTCCTGCACATCTCCTATTCACCAGGCAAGGGCTTTCTTTTTCCCCTACAGATAAGTTATGCAATTTGGGAGTCTTCTCCATAGACTCACTGAAGGGGTATCCCAATTGCCTCACCCTGCATCCCTGTTTAGCATGGAAGAAGCCAGAGTGGTCTGCATCCTGATTCCCTATCCAAAAGTTGGGTTGCCTCTTCAGAGGACGGTGTGATAAGAACAGGAGGTAGGAATTGGCTAGGCAGTTAGGGTAAAAAGACCCCAAAGAATAGTAGCCAGTTTCTTGGCTAAAAGTCAAAATGTCCTTGGGCCTCTTAGCAACATACTCCATTCCAAAACACAAAAGTATTGAAAGTATAGCTGGGCGAGGTGGCACACACCTTTAATCCCAGCACCCAGGAGGCAGAGGCAGGCAGATCTCTGTGAGTTTAAGGCCAGTCTGGTCTACATAGTGAGTTCCAGGACAGTTGGAAGAAGAAGAAGAAAGAGTACATGAAGCTATCAGAAAAAAGTGATGGGGAGATATGGGAGGAGTTGGAGGGGAGGGAGTGGGAATGGATTTGATCAAAACACCTCATAGGCATGTATGAAATTCTCAATAAAATTTTTTAAAGGAATTTCGTAGGGGGACCAGAAAGGGGGTACAGATTCAGGAGAAGCTCTAAATATGTTCAAAATAACATTGCATGAAAGTCACATACAAAAAATGAAGAAGTTAGACAGACCCCAGAGTAGAAACCTCAGGTCTAATAAGATCCCTTTCTCTTCCAAGCAGTCAGAGAAACACAGAGGAGATGGAGCCAAGGGTAGAAGACTTGCCATGGGCAGTGCAGGGCAGAACTAGAAGAAACAGATAATATGGGAAGCCAGCCTGAGTCTAGACATGGACAAGACCAACTAACTGATGGCTGGACAGAAACTCAGTCCAGTTCAGCTGGCACTTGATTAGTGTCCGCACAAGTTCTTGAGACAGAGGGAGGTCAGCCCCTGACCTTCGTGGACCTGCACCAAGGCCAAGGCTGATCCTTCAGCTACAGGAGCATAACTGGTTTTTTGTTTGTCTGTTGTTTCTGGTGCTGGAGTTGAACCCAGGGCCTGGCACATGCTACACCACCACTCTACCAAGACTATGTCCTCAAGGATCATGTCCATAGTTCACAGATCCTTAATCCAGATTAAGAGCTCTAAGATACTGGCCCAAGTCAAGTGGTTATAGAAGGTTCTGGTCTCAGCCCCTGCATGGCACACTGGGCTACAAAGCCCACATTCCAAGACCCCTGGAGGTGGTCCTGGCTCCCAACTGTGGAGGAGGGACTAGAGTTGAGGGAAGAGAGGCCCAGCTAGGAGGTGCAGTAGAGCTACTCCTCACACACAGCATTGTGCCTTAACCCAAGAGTCAACTCTGCAACCCTCCTCTGGCAGAGAGGTACCTTTCCACTCCTCCCTTGCCTGCTGAGCTGCATGGTCCCCCACCCTGAGCAGCCAGGAGAAAAGACTAGGAGCAAATCTGCTAGCCATCCTCCTATCCATCCATGTCTCTCTCACAAGAGCAGGCTGCCCATCTTGTTCTTAAAGTACCAATATCCTCCCCACCCTGGGCCAAGGCCCCATTCTGCCCAGCCTGCAAGTGAGACTGCACACTAACTAGTCTTTTAGAGGAGCAGTGGTGTTGGGAAATGTGAATCCTCAGAGTCTCAGTAATGTTGATGAAAAGCATACATGAAATGCCTTTGTAACAGAAGAGGGGGAAAAAAACATGCAACTTAAAAGTGCCAAGACCAAAAAAATAAAAGTGCCAAGACCTGGAGCAGCAGCTATAGCACCCAGAGAGCTTCAGAGAAGCTGTTCCCTCAGGCAATGGCACCTGGGCCCCTGAGCGCTGTACCAGACTGGCCTTTATACCACACTGGTCCCTTTTCCCCAGTCACAGGTAAGACGTGTGGGCAGGTCTCAGCATCCCAGCATGTGCTGTGCTCAGCGCCCACAGCACACTGCCCAGCAGGGCAATCCACTATACCCCAAACCACAGGCTCTCTCTTTTTCAAATGAAGAACTACATAAACTTTTGGTTTCACAAGCCATGAGGCTGACAGAGGTGAGTGTTATTCCTGTTAAGTCTGAGAACTACCACCCCACCAACATGAGTCCAGTGTCCCACTACATTCCACAAATGCTTGTTGGACTGTAAATGCTCTGCTCACCATCAGCTTTCTATTTCACTTGAAGAGCCCAAATACACACACACACACACACACACACACACACACATACACACACACACGCACACATGAAAGTATGTGAGGACACAGTCATAAATGCAAAAGTACAAATGATCCACCCAGGTTTGTCATGCCACAGGAGTCGGTGACTGGGTGAAGTGAACGGAGCAGCTAAACAAGAGACCAGAACCATTCAGTGAAAAAAAATATGGAGACTTTAGATCCAACAGGGGAGATGTCTTTCCTTGTGGCAATAGGAATAAACAAACATACTCAAGGGCCAACACAGTCTACCTACAGGGCTAGGGCCCTGAGATAGGAAATGGTGGGAGACTGACTGCAAGGCAGATGCCTCCAACACCCTCACCCTACAGGCAGCTTCATCTACCCCATGAGATCTTAAGTGGAGTCTTCAATCCCCTGCCTTCCTGCAGGATACCCTAACCAAGACCCTCAATTTCATTTCTGTTGCTGTGACAAAACACCCTGACATAAAGCAACTTAGGGAAAAAAGGGGTTTATTTCAGCTTACAACTCCAGGTTAATGTCCATCATTGTAGGGAAGTCAAGGTAAGACCTTCAAAAAGCTAGTCAAGTCACCTCACATCAACAGTCAAGAGTACAAAGAAATGAATGTATACATGCTCGCTTGCCTGCTAGTGCTCAGCTGGGTTGCTCCAGACCCCTTGCTAAAGAATGATGCCACCCACAATGGGCTGGGTTCTCCCACATTAATGATCTTAATTAAAATAATCCTTCACAAAGATGCCTAAGGCCAACCCAACAAAGACAATTCCTCATTGAGACTCTGTTCCCAGGTGATTCCTGTTTGTGTCAAGTTGACAGTTAAAGTGCACCATCACAGGCACCCCAACACGCACACAGAAATGCTGGCGACCTCATTACAGTCTTGCTTTAGGTATCTTGATTTAGATATTATTTTTTTACTTTATTTTAGCATACGTAAGAAAGTCTTATATTCACCTCTCTCTACTAAATTAAAACAATTTCCCACATGCAAGCAATACATGCATACACATAAAATAAAAATAATAAATAAAATATTAAAAAAAAACAGAGCCAAGTGTGGTGGTGCACGCCTTTAATCCCAGCACTTGGGAGACAAAGGCAAGTGGATGTCTGTGAGTTCAAGGCCAGCCTGGTCTACATAGTGAGTTCCAGGACAGCTGGAGCTATAGGGAGACCCTAAAAAAAAAAAAAAAAAAAAAAAAAAAAAAAAAAAACAATTTGCCAGCCTCATCATTAAGTTCTACATTGGTATTCAGAGACCAACTGACCAACTCAGGATTTAATTGTACACTTGGGAGTTTTGGTGACCTTTATGGGAGTTAATCAGATTCCCAGTGCCACTAAGAAACACAAGAAAGTCTAGTCACCCGGGTGAAGAACTAGACAGTGGCTATGAATGACGCCCCCAACCCCAGCAGCATCTACCCGCAGCCCCTCAGAGCTGAAGCTATAATGCATGGGCACAGGCTCACTGTTTTAACAGAACTGACTTCTACATCAGCACAGTTCAGTTTCCTTGCTGGGGACCCTTCAACTACTAGAGAAAGAAGCAACTCAGAACCAACCTGAATTGTAAAGACATTAGCTGGAATTTAAAGTCTGCCTCTTCCAAGAAACAAGGAGACTCTGTACCTGGTATCAGGAGATGAGACAAAGATGTATTTCACAGTTGTGTTCAAAGATAGGTACCACCCGGGGCTGGAGAAGTGGCTGAGTGGATAAAGGCACTTGCTATCAAAACAACCTCAGTTCAGTCTCCAGGACCCACATAGTGGAAGGAGAGAACCAACTGACTCCCACACATTCATGTGATATGTGCATACATGCATACACACACACAGACTCACACACAAATAAATGTAATAAAAAAAAATGGGAGTGGGTATCACAGGAGCTGGGAAGATGGTTTGATGAATAAGAGCATGCTTTGAAAACATGAAGACTCAAGTTTGGATCCACAACATCCACATAAAAAGTCAGGCATGGAGGCACATGCCTATAACCCCAGCATTGGACAAGGAGATCCCAAGAGCCCTTTGAGCAGCCAGCCAAAATCGCAAGCTTCTGGTTTCGTAAAAGACCCTGTCTCAAGACAGTAAGCTGGGGAGCCAAAAAGGAAAACACCCACATCCTACTCTGGCCTCTGCATGCATGCACAGGGGCACACACACCCTTACACTCTCATGCATACACCACATGCATACAACATATCACACACACACACACACACACACACGCACACGCACACACAAAGGGGTGTCACAGGTACCCAGGGGAACCACTGTCTTTCAACAAAAAGTCAATCCCTAGGCTGCTACAAAGTCCAGTATGCAACCCTCCTGCCAGCAACATCATCCTCTGTTCTTAAGATATGTACATGTGCTGTCATCACCTGACAGCCCTTTCCAGCAGAGTTCTTCCTCTTTTTTGTTATTGAGCCTCAGGCCAGCAGGGCCCACCTCACTGTCACCTAGACTGACCTATCTCTTTGAATATCTTCCCTCTTCTCAGAGATGCTAGATTGAAGTTCATTACCGTCCCTCACAGAAAGAGCCACCAAGCCTGAAATCCTATGGCCACCTGTAGCCCAGGAATGTGCAAGCATCCATATGACAGCTGTAAGTCTAGGAAACTATTTATCAAGGAAGAGTTGTCAAGCTTGGCTGGCTAAGGTAAATTCGCCAGATGCTGAATTTATTTATTCTGCACTAACAGAGTTCTAATCATCGCACCACTCCTGCTCTGGGTATTGAAGCCGGAACACAGGGGAGCAATTCCTATCCCCAGAAACCTGTGGTTCAATTCCATGTGGCCAGCTGAACTATGGGATGCAAGGCAAGGGACAGAAGAAATGGATAGAGGTAGACGCCAAGAGAGGGTGGGGGCTTCTCAGAGGATATAGGACTGGAGCTGAACTAGCCCAACAAAAATTGGGGTGGGTGAGAAGCATTCCAGGGAAGCAGAAATGTCCATTTGGGAACTAACTGGAACACAGATGTCAAATGAGGTGAAACGGTTAACTGGACCTAGGCTTGCCAGCCCTCTAGGCTTTGTAGGCAAGAGAACGCTTGGGCCTGGGAATGACAGCAGAGACCCTTTCAGATGCTGGAACCATCATTTTGGGTGGTTGTGGGGGGTGAATTAGTTCAAGTGAGATAAAAACCCAGGAAGCCAATTCTGATGGGACATGATGCACCAAAAAAGAACAAATGAAACCTTGTCCAAGGCAGGGTTGTGAGGCATGGAGAAGAGGGGCAGGTGTGACTGTATGTGGATGGTGAATACCCCCAGAGGCCCACATGTCAAAGGTTTGGTTCCAGGACCACACTATTGCAGGCACCTTTGGGGGTGTGGCCTGCTGAAGGTCCTTCAGGTCACTTGAGGTGTGCCCTTAGAGGACACTGTGGGCCCCAGGCTCTTCTTCTTTTTTTGTTTCCTGCTTAATACAATGCACTATTTTTTTACTTTTTTGAGACAGGGTCTCCCTGTAGCCCTAGCTGATCTGGAACTCACTTTGTAGACCAGGCTGGCCTCAGTCTCAGAGATTCACCTGCCTCTGCCTCCTAAGTGCTGGGATTAAAGGAGTGACCAACCATTAAAGGAGTGATCCGCCTCATACTCCTTCCATGACAGACTACCTCAATCAAGATCCAAAGTCATCAGACCACGGGATCATGGCCTGAAATCTTCAGAATGATGAGCCACAACAAACCTTGTGTAGTTCGCTCCCTCAGTAAAGGAAAGCTAACAGTAGCAAGTGATTAACAAAGGAGCAGAGAGCTGGAGAGGCCCCTAGGAGAGGACCAGATCCACTGAGGCCATGAGTGACTAAGGCACACTAGCAAGTTCATGTGGAACTAAGTGGGTGTGTAGCAGGTGGTTCATGGAGACAGATTCGGGTCTTAAGGACAAGTCTGCAAAGGCAGAGAGGGGGAAAAAAAAGCACAGAGACAGGAGAGAAACTCAGGGTGGGATGAAGAACACAGGGCAGGGTCCCAGAAACAACTTGGGAAGGGAGTCACAAGGAACATATGAGCAACGGTGTCAAGAACCACAGAGAGGCCTCAATCAGCACTAACCAGTACCCAGAGATGGCCCAACAGAGGCTGCTACTACCCAGAGATGGCCCAACAGAGGGCTGCTAGTATCCTTGGCAAGCACTGAGTGAGAAGCACTTGTCAGCACAGGGCAGGAGTCAAAGAGTTTCAAAGAATATCTTCGAAACAGAGGAAAAGCTAACCTGGCAAAATCCTGATATTGGCCAGGCCTGAATGATGGATGTAGAGGGTGTGGCTGATGTCTCCATTTTACCATGTGTCTGATGGAAGAACACAAAGAGAAAGGAAGGTAGGATTTGGGAAGGTAAAACCTGTTGGCAAGAGAAAAGAGGTCGGACGTGTTGGGAGGCCTCAGGCAAAGGTCGTGGGGTGCTGGTGAGAGACAGGAGATGAAGATATGGTAAGGAGGGAAACATGCCAAATCAACGTCCTTGGAAGAACTAACTTCAAAAAAGAGAGACTGTGGCTTGAGTAAGGGAAGAAATGAACTTAGAACACACTGAGAAGTTCAAGGATAGCAGGTACTATGTTCTGACTGTCCCATCCAAAACTCATGTTGAAACTTATTTGCAATTGTGATGATGTGACAGGGTGAGACCTTGAAGAGGCAAATACGCCATGGGACACCTTCATGAATGGACTAAGGCTATTATCACAGTAGGGAGTGGTTATCATGGGAACAGTTGTAAAATGGTGCTGTTAAGCCCCTTTCCTCTCCCACAGGCATGCTCTCATGCCATGTGAGGCTTTCCACCGTGTTATGATGCAGCAAAAAAACTCTTCTTAGATGCCACCCTTTGATCTTGAACTTCTGAGCCCCTAGAACTATAAGTCAAATAAACTTCTGTTGTTCCTAATATCTGATCTACACTGTTCTGTTACAGCAACAGAAAAGACTGAGAAGGCAAGACAGTGAGGGGCCCCCTATTGATAACCTCTGCCATCTCAGTGAGCCTGAGGTAAAGATATGGGAGTGGGAGCTTCTCAGACTCTGGGAAAGTGACAAAAATCTAGGATGGTGTGATGGAAGCTGAAGAACCAGATACAGGCCATGCTAATGGGCTACAAGGTGATGCGGAGGGACAGCTGAAGTCATGTCGTACATTTGCCTGGGCCCCAGCAGCTCTTGGGTCCCTGAGGTAGGGGAAGAGGGGGAAACAAGTAGGTCCTTGGCACCAAGGGTGACAGCAAGGCGGGGGGGGGAGGGGGCACAGAGAAGAGCTAAGGAGTGGATAATGAGCTGACAGAATAGTGGAAGACCAAGTCTTTAAAGGATGATGCTCCAAGAGAAGAAGGAAAAGTCACAATCAAAACAGAGAACACTGGCAGAGTAGGTGTGAAGAGCCATGGCTGCCCAGAACAGCAGGCCCAGATGTGGTCAGGGCCACAGGCACATAAGTAGTCTCTGACATGAGGTCAGGTAGCCAAGAGCATCTTCCAAGAAAAAGGTCAGTGAGGATGTGACTATGAGCAGGGCCAAGTCCTTTCCGGATCCCAGGAAGAGTGGCCCACAGAGACAGATGACAGTGACAGGGAAGGTGGCAGTGTATCTACAGGAGAATGAGGCACTTCTCACCTCCTGGCAAGGAAGTCAGTGGCAGAAAACAGGTTCAGAAAAGAAAATCCAGAGTCATGTATAGCAGATTCTCCTGCTCTTCTGCCTAGCCCATTTCTGCTGTCCCAGAGTCATGTGAAGACACAGCAGCTGAGGGACTGCGTAAGAGGGAAGCGAGGTCAGTTGTGGCTGCGGGCTTGGTACAGGTAGGGGTGCCAATGACCTGGCAAGGTCATACAGCCTCACTGCCTTGACGTTTGTTCAGAGACTCGAGAGTCACAGAAAAGCTGCTTTAGTGTCTCTGTCACATTCTACCCTAGCAAGCCTGGAAACCACATCTAGTGATGAGGCTGGGCCAGCACTGGCTTGTTTCTAGGACCTCTGTGTTCTGTCCCCCTCCTCTGCTCTCACAACATGGCTGGTAGAGATACAGCTTTGGGAAAGGGCCAGCTCAACACAAGCTGTCACAGATATGCCTGACAAAGGGGGCCCTCCGGGTTCACCAGCCCTTTTCCCCAGGGTGCCCCCTATAGGAAGGCTCACCACTAGCATCAAGAAGAGACCTGGACCCCTTGGAATGACCTGTCTTCTTTGCATGGATTGTAGCTCTCCAAAGTGCCAAGGTCCAGAGAAGAATGCATATGCCCTTACTATCTAAAAAGTGGTTCCTGAAAAGTAGCCAGAAATGGGCCAGGCAGAAGAGCAGGAGAATCTGCTATACAGTTGACAAAGCATCCTGTCCCCAAGTATCACCCTCTGCTGTAGAAAAACAATGGTAAACAGAGAAGGTCCTTTTCTTCCTAAGGGGATGGCCACATCTTCCTAAGGAGAGACCACAGGGTGGCCAAGGAAGGGAAGCATGGGAAGGAGCTACAAATGCCTGATGGTGGATGCTGGAGGATGGGGTGGTCCAAATAGAACAAAAGTAGAGTCCAGGGAAGTTCTGGCAAGAGCTCATGCCCACTCCCAGGCCTGAATAGGTCAAAGGAGGGTCGTTAAGAAACAGGTTACTGCCAGGTGGGGTGGAGCATGCCTTTATTTCCAGGAGGCAAAGTTAGGTGCATCTCTGTGAGATTGAAGCCAGCCTGGTCTACATAGTGAGTTCCAGGACAGTTGGGGCTACAGGGAGACCCTGTCTCAAAAAAAAACAAAATACTGAACAACAAAAGAGGCTACTGTGAACCTCAAGTACCCATCTATTTCATACTGGTGGGTAAACAGAGAAACTGAGACCTTTACTGAGTTCCCAGTGGCTGCGTCTGTGACAGGCAAGAAGTGGCCAAAAGGTTCAATCATGAAGACACTTTGCCTAGCAAAATGACCTCTCAGTAGACAGGTATCTGTTATCACCTGTGAGGTCCATTAATACTCCAAAGGCAAATGCTACCATGAACCCAAAGAAATCTCAAGACAAGATAATGCAATGAATCTTTCCAGGGAAGATTACTGGGAATTAATTTTATTTGTTTATTATCAGAGTTTAGAGTGACTCTAGAAATTGAAAGATTGAAAAATTAAAAGCCTGAAATAAGTGGTAATGAATCTTTGATCTTTTCAAAGAATGGCTTCATCTGTGTTTATATAACGAGACCGTCTGCAAAAGCCTCAGCCAAACTGGAGATGAGAAGATTCTGAATTGTGAGTAAACACTGTTCATTTCAGACTGGCGGCTACAAACAGACATCACTCCACATCAGAAACCTTTCAGAACACTTTTTCTCCCCCTTCTAAACAATCCACATGCAATTCTTTAAAATATACAAAAGACACCGAATCTTTTCTGGATGGTAAGATTAGCAGTGATTTTGTTTCATCACATATCATTGTATTTTCACAATTTTGGGCAATGAACTTGTATCATTTTGCTTTTATAAGCAAAAGTCTATTTTTTAAGAAAATGAAATGAAATGTCTTCTTTCAAAAAGGAATGCACAGAGCTGAGTATGGTGGTGCGTGCCTGTAATCCTAGCATTCAGAAGGCAGGGGCAGGAAGATTGTTTGAGGTCAGCCTGGGCTATATATCAAAACTCTGTCTCAAAAAGAAAAAAAAAAGATAGGAGGAGGAGGGAGATATTTACTGTTTTGAGTCTTGTTATACAGAGAAAAGCAATCTTTTGGGTAGGAACTATTATTAAACCATCAGTCCAAAGCCAATGACTCCAGCTGGGCAAAGGGTATGGCTGAAGAGTCTCACAGATTCAGATTAAATCCCAGTCCCAACATATACTAGTTGCACAAGCTTGTGCAAGTTTCAGGACCTCTCAGATCCATGGTCTTCATCTGTAAAATGTCCTCTGTGAGGACCCTTGAAAGGATGGTCAACACGCATGAAGTATACAAAGCCATGGTTAAAAAACAAAAACAAAACCAGCCATTCAAAGATGGTGGCTGATGTAAAATAATTGCATTTGAAAACAATGCAAATGGGTTTTCAAGGTTTAAAAAAAAAGGAGAGAAAAGCAGATAAATTTCCAAGGTAAAAAGCAGAACTTAAATGTTGTACTTATGGCTGGCCACATTCATCTTTGTTCCTAGACATCCAGATAAAAAAGGGGGAGGCAGGTAACTGGAGGTACATGTAAGAGGTCCTCCCCAAAGTATATAGGACAGAGGTTGGCTAAATGCACACTGGAAAAAATAGTAACTTCTATTAAGTGGGTATGTACAGATATGTTTTTAAAAGATGTGCCATCTCCATCTCTTTCAGTCCCACGGGGCGAGCAATGTAATTGCTCTGTGGTAAATGCCTGGTTCATTACTTGGAGTGTCAATGTATGCTAAACAATCAATAGGACTCCAGATCAGGAAATGCATAGGAATATAGGATGCTGGAGATGCTGGAAAGAAGGCAAACACAAAATCTAATATGGACCAACTCTCCTAAATTTTGGTTGAAATAATTACCACCAAGCAACCAACATTCACATATATACAGTGTGTGCCAGGAAATCAAATCATCTCCAATTTCTCCTCTCAGTGTTCAGGAAGCAAATCACTATGGTGGGGGTTGGATTGCTCGACTGAGAGAGAGAAGGAAAAGACTGAGAAAGAGGAACTGACCCTGGGGAACTGTCACAATAATGTCACTTCCACTATCCGGACAGGACCTGACTTGGGATTTGAATGCATTGTGCTCCCCCAGATTAAGGAATAAGTTTAGGAATTTGGGAGACCAGCACAGGATCACAGGAACATATAACTGCCATTAATGTGTCTCTTGGCAAGCTTAGCTATACAAACCATCCACTTAATTATTGTTTTTTGAATTATTTATTATCTCTGCCACCCTACAAGGGAGAGCAGATGGTTCTTTCTGGTAGCCCACCTTGCTTCAGGGGCTAGTACAGAGAATACCAAGCTGGATGAAGTTTGAGGACAACCCCCCCCCCCGGACCGGCCATCCTCCAGTTAAGGCAAACTCAGAAAGAAACAGCAATTAAATATGAGCTGCCAAGAATATGACTTGCTCCCCAAGCCCAAAGGGGCTGTGAAAGTTTCTTTAGAACATAGGAACACAGCTCTGCTGCCCATTTGGACACCATCTAGCCTGAGTTTCTTTTTATTCAAAATTAAGTAAGGTTTCATTTTTCTTTAACACCAGTCTCAAAGCCCAAGTGTTCCTAGTAGGCTAGACCCAGCATTTCAGCACAGGGAAAAGAGGTTCAAAAATCCCATCACTTCTAACTGGCAGAAGTTTTCATATGTCTCCAGTTTCCTATACCTGAATCCCTTCTCTCCCATCCCTAGATTTCTAAACCAAGAGATGTGTGATTACACAATCTCAGAAACAGGTAGAAGCTTAGAGGCATCTGGGCACATCTTTCCAGGGTCCCCATGGTTATAGAAGCCCCCTCCCCTCTGTTCCCTGTCAGCACCATGTAGCAGGAGCTGATGGAGCTGCTGAGTTCTATTTTAAGATAAACCCTCTCACACTAGAAACCACTCATACAAAACATCAGCATCTCAAGTGCCCCCATTTTTTTCTTTCCAGGTCATCTTCTGTTCTACACCAGCTCTCCGAGCCTTGCCAGAAGCAGGCCTCTAGAAACTAGTATCAGAGTAAGTCTCCCAGTCTCCCCATTCTACTAGAAGGGCAAAGGATGTTACTCCTGACTGTCAGGCACAATAAGGTTCCTTCTGTAACACCTGACCTTGGCCCTTTTCCCTATCAACCTTTCCCAGGGTGAGAACGGTGAGCTTAATCATCCTCACAGGGAAGCTGCCTGCTGAGTCAAGGACTTGTGAACTGTTGCACAGTCCCTTGGGAGACCAGCTTCCTCTTTACTCCTCTTCAGACGCTGCTGGTCCTCAGTCCCACACCACACCTGATGACCTAGGATCCTGTCTACCATCCATGTGAGTTGCCCCTGAAGCGTGGCAGGAAGCTTGTGCCCTGGGGATGCTGTGGCCTGGCCAGGTCTGCACTGGCAATCTTATTTATCCTGGTCTTCCTCCCCATCAAAATTTTCTCTCTTCCTACTCCCAACCTCACTTGATTTCCCTCCCGCCTGGCCTCTCCCTACTTCCTCTTACAAGGAGCTCCCGCCGTGTTTCCACTTTGTCTACAATTATGTCTAAAGGCAACCTACCACAGATGCTGACATTTTAAATGTTTAGTTGTTATAGTTACTTGACTAATTGCCTGGGCCGACGGCAGAGCTTCTCACTCCCGCAGGCAGGAGAGTAGGGGCGGGGAAGAAGCCAGGCAGATGGGGTCGTGGGCAACCACTCTTACCCAGGCGGGACTCTTGCCCCACGCCCTGAAGAGGGCACCCTGCAGGGGCACCAGCAGTCGGTTGATTCCAGCCAGGGCAGGAACCCGCTGCTGGAAGGCGCACCCGATACCGCCCAGCTTCAGGATGCAAAGAACTGTTTGTCTCATGCCCCGGGACAAAGGAGCAGAAGGTCTGGCCAGCAAGTGCTCCCGCTGGACTCACGGTCCACCCACTCCTGCAATGTA
The DNA here is from genome assembly GCF_000622305.1 of Nannospalax galili. Classification (NCBI taxonomy): domain Eukaryota; kingdom Metazoa; phylum Chordata; class Mammalia; order Rodentia; family Spalacidae; genus Nannospalax; species Nannospalax galili. The sequence goes on along the minus strand of NW_008359963.1, from coordinate 437,086 downwards.
TAGAAAGCAGGTGAAACTCGGGAGGTGGGCAGGAGTGCGTTGGGGGCAAAAGAGGAGTTAGAAACTGCTGTGGGTTACTCACGTGCCAAATAGCGAAGAAGATGAGCGCAGCGCATAGCACCAGGGACAGCATGTAGCAGAAAGCCGCGAAAGTGAAGGCCATGGCTGGCGACCTGGATCCCACCACACACAAAGCCGCTCCCTGGAGACCCGGACGCTCCCAAGGACTGCAGCCCCTCCAATGAGGGGTCGCGCCTGCACGCTCCCCTAGGAGGAAGCACGACACGCAGGGACAGACTCGAGTGTCCAGGAACTGGGCAGGATTCCTGCAGGACCGGCGACCCAGGTCCTGGCGCGCGCGCGCGCGCACACACACACACAAACACACACACACACACACACACACACACACACACACACGGAAAAGGATGTGTCGAGAGTCGTTGGCAGCAACTGTCCACACACACACACACACACACACACAAACACACACACGGAAAAGGATGTGTCGAGAGTCGTTGGCAGCAACTGTCCACACACACACACACGCACACACACACACAAAAAAGTGTGTAGAGACAGGAGGTGACAGGATGCATACACACACACACACACACACACACACACACACGGAAAAGGATGTGTCGAGACTCGTTGGCGGCAACTGTCCCTAAACCGAAGAAGAGATCTAATCAGTAGAGAGCACCTGCAGACCAGTGCCAACTAGCGAGGCTCCAGACCAACAGGGCGCAGGGTGCGAGGACTCCTCGGAGGACCACCGCAAGAGGTCCGGTCCCCTGGAAAGAGCTGTCCGCGCCCCAGACGAAGCAGAGGGGCCAGGCGCCGCGCAGGACTCGCCCGCGCTACCCGGGCGCCTACAGCGCGCGGTGAGATGCCCAAGGCTGAGAGACCACAGCCCACGGTGGCTCTCCGCGGGGTACAAGTCTTTGGGTGGCCCAGAGGATCCAAGTCCAGTTAATCCTCCGTCCCAGCTCGGAGCTTCCAGCACAGCTGTGCGCCCCAAGGCACGTCCAGCCCCGGCCCCAACCGTGTCCGGCTTGGGTACTCGGGAAACTGGGTCGGACCCGGGCGGCGTGGGCTCCAACCTCTCAGGGCAGCTCCCGGCCCGGCGGCTGCTGCGACGCGGGTTTTGGGCCAGGCTCAGCTCCACCTGCTGCTGTCGCTGTTGCCGCGACGACTGCAGCGCCGGGACCCCTCTTTCGCGGCGCCCCACCCTTCTCCCCGCGGGCGGAGACTGCGGCGGGGGCCCGGGAGGCGCTGGCGAGGCGCTGGGCGCTCGACTCTCGTAGGAAACTTGAGGTCCGCAGCGCCCGCGCGGAGGCAGGAGGGGCCGGGGCTCTTTAAGCACGTGCGCCCGGAGCGGGTGGGAACCGGAAGGCTACGGCGAGGACGCGCCTGCCGCCCCTGGGCTTCCAGCAGGTTCGTGCACACCAAAGCGAGAAGTGTGAGGTCTTGGGCGCCAGCGTAGGTTGGCTCCTGTTGGCTGGGACCTGAGTGCGTTTCTAGCTTTGCTCCTGGCCCGGCAGAATCCTCCCTTCCCTGGTATCCTTTACAAGCCCCCTCCATCTGACCTTGGGAAGGGGGAAGGGTGGGACTGTAGACCGTGCTGGGATAAAGCAGAAGCAAGTGTTTCCATGCTGCTGGTGCTGATTGTGGCATTAAGAGTAGGTGCTGTTGGAAGCAGACTCTTTAGCTCTAAGTTTCTTTACCTTGTTGAGCCTCGCTTTCCTTACTGGAAAACTAATAACGAGTAGTTCCAAACCATCTGAAAACATTGTGTATAAACATGAATGGGACATAGAAGGGAGCCCGGCACTTGGCAGGGACTGTGATCTGCACCCTCTGCCCCAGGGGCTCAGCATCTTGAATGTTCACATGGTAATCGATCAATGGAAGAGGGTCCAGTTTTACAGATGGAGCTTGGGTTTTCGGATAAATCAGTCCAGAAAGCAAGCAGAAAGCCCTGAAATATGACTGGGGAATCTGTTGAGACTGTACAAGCACATCATGGTTTGGGGTGAATCTCAGAGCGTTAGGTAGCTTGCACAGGTGAGTGCTAGTAAGTGCTGCTTGATTTTGTGACTACTGCGGGTAGCTGCCTTGTGGGTCCAGTGACTTCAGAGCTACAAGGGAAGACTTAGAGTTAGTCATATAACTAACCAGAGAAATCAGAAGCAGATATGGGGATTCCTAATCAAGGCCTCTTTCTATCACACCATCTAGTTTTGTAGTTGTTTGGCCACACCTGCAGGTTAGAAAATAGAATGTGGAGAAACTTAGCAAGTCCAGACAGCTGTTGACATAAAGGTCAGCAGATTAGCTTTTAATTGCCACTGACTTAGGACTGGATACAGATTTTATGAGATCAAATGCAAAATAAAACTGTGGGGCTGGCCCCCTCGAGCACTGCATGCATGCATGCAAAACACACATAAAATTAAAATTATTAAATAAAAAATTTAATTTCAAGATACGGCTAGCAAAATAGTTAAGTAAATGTGTTAGCCACCAAGCCTAACAACCCAAGTTCATCCCCAGAACCCACATGATAGAAGGCAAGAATCAGCTCCTGAAAATAGTCCTCTGACTTCCACACATGTGCTGTGACACACACACAGACATGCTCACACAAAATAGATATTTTAAAGTTTAAAAGTCAAGATAGCAATAGTAGAGCATTAAACCAAGCTGAGGGCCTTCCCAGCATAAGACCCCAGGTAGCTGTACAGATTGCCTGCCTATGCATACAGCCCCTCATCACATCAACAGTTATAGAACATAATATATATTCTATAAGTTTTTAAAAACAATACAGATAACAGTCAGGCGTTGTGATGCATGCCTTTAATTCCAGCACTTGGGAGGCAGAGGCAGGCAGATCTTTGTGAGTTCGAGGCCAGCCTGGTCTACATAGTTCCAGGACAGCTGGGGCTACAGGGAGACCCTGTCTCAAAAAGACAAAAAAAAAAAAAAATACAGATAACAAAGTCACTTGGTGTATTAAAAAAAACTTGTAGTTATCTATTGTTGCATAATAAACAAGCCCCAAACCTTGTTGCTTAAAAAAGCAGACTTCCTTTCTTTGTACATGATTCTGAACTCCAGGTTGGGCTCAGTTGAGTGCTTTTCTCTGCCCTCTCACCTGCACACTTGTAATCAATCACCTGGCATCATGAGACAAGAAAAGCTGCTGTGGACTTACAGATGTGGCACCTTGAAAGCATGATTGGGGCTGAGAGATCACATTTAATACATTGATTTGGTTTATTTCAATCCATGGACCTTTGCAATAGGCTTTTGGCAAAGTTGAAGCATTTAATAAATATATAAACATCAAAAGTCATACCAGAGGGTGTGGAAAGATTGTCAGAGCCAGGGAGGAGGTGCATGACCATATGGAAACAGTCCTACAAGCTCCTGGGACCTTGCTTATATGAACCTACAGCAATGGTGTCAGCATGCACAAGATCCATGCAAACTCAAGCAGACAAAAACCCAGCACAGAAGTGTGGGAATGGGCAGCCAGCCCCAATCTTAGCTGAAGAACTATTGGGCAGCTGATTACTGCTGGGTGAGGAGGTACTGATCTGCTGATCTTCTTAAAGGGAGGGACTCTAGATAAGCTGACTAGACCTCAGTGGATGAACTTGCACTGAGGAGTGTCTAGGGACACTAACTTGATGGGTCTTAACACAAATGACAGAATGTGTGAATTCCAGTGGGGAAGGGGGGTTATGGGACAGGGACTATGGGAGGGCTCCAATGGGGGAAGGGGCTATAAAGATGATTAAAATGTTTTGTATGAAATTCTCAAAAATTCAATTAAAAATTACATTAAAAAGTAATCATACCTTCTGTGGCAGCCTGAGCAGACCAACAAGTAGTCAATACAAAGCTTCTTTAAAAAAAAAAAAAAAACCTAAATAGTATTGTTGAATTCATGTTCTTCATCCCAACGTCCAGGAGTCATTGCATATCATGACTTAGAACCAAATTGAAACCATTCAGGGCAAGCCAGTCTCACAAAGACATATGCTGAATGTTGACAACCATACATGGAATGTAGGGGGAAAGGACAGAAAAAGTAAATGATAGGGGGACTGTCAGTGATGTGGAAGGGGAAGGAGGAAAGAAGAAAGAGAGCCATAGAGGGGTTGAAAATTATCAAAACACATTATATGTGTATATAGAAACATCATAATGAAACCTTTTTAAATTTTAATATATTTTTATTCTTTGAGAATTTCATATATGCATACAACATATTTTGATTACAATCACCCCTGCTTCTCCCCTTAACTCCTCCAAGATCAACCCCTCCTTCTTACCCCTCCCAATTTTTTCTTTTCATTTATTTATTGTTTGTTTGTTTATTTGCTTGTTTGTTGTTTGTTTGTTGAGACAGTCTCACTACATAGCCCTGTCTGGCCTGGAACTCACTATGTAGACCAGGCTGAGCTTGAACTCACGGAGATTCACTTGCCTCTGCCTCCCAAGTGCTAGGATTAAAGGCATGTACCACCACGCCTGGATTTCTTTTGTCTTTTTTTATTTTTTTGTAACTTTAAAAAAAATTTTATTTTATTTTATGTGTATACATGTATTGCCTGCATGTACGTAAGTGCACCAGAAGAGGATGTCGGATCCCCTGGGACTGGAGTTATAGATAGTTAACTGCCATGTGGGTGCTAGGATTTGAACCCAGGTCTTCCTCAAGAACAACCAGTGTTCTTAACCTCTGAGCCATCTCTCCAGCCCCTCCTTTTGTCTTTTTAATATAATATTTTTAGTAATTCTTGAATATTTCATACATGAATATAATGTATTTTGATTATATTTACAGCCATTCCTCCCCTCTTACTTCTCCCAGATCTGCCCTCCACCCCCTCTCAACTTCACGTCCTCCTCTTTTTTTAAATCCCATTAGTGCGGCCCATATACTCATGGTATGGGGCTATCTACTGAGCCTGATTAATCTACCAGGGGCCACACCCAAAGAACACTGACTCTCCCTTCCCCTCAGATAGGGATGAGGGCTTTGAACCCCTCTCCTCTCCGTGCAGGAATGTTGACTGGCTTGATCTTGTGCAGGTCTTGTATAGGGAACTGTAGCTGCTGCGAGTTCATGAGTGCAGTGGTCCTAAAATGTCCAGAAGACACTGTTTCAATTGGGTCCTCCAAAACCTCTGGCCCTTACAATCTTTCTGCCCCCTCTTCCTCGATGTCCCTAAACCTTGTGCCTTAGCACACTACAGTCACTTATTCACTGCACTTCGACCAGTTGTTAGTTTCAGCATTACAGCCCACTTCACAAATATCTCTGATGAGGTCTGAGAGCTACACTAATCTATGAGTATAGACAAATTTAGAAGGCAGTTTGATGCTATGTCCATTTAGCAAAATAATAGTAGTAGGTTCACCCTTAGAGGCTATGAGTTCCTCAATCATGGGTTCTTGACCAGATTTTCAGTATCAGGCACAAGTTTCCCACTACGGAGTAAGTCTTAAATCCAATCAGAAAGCAATAGGTCACCCCTATAACATTCATGCCACTATTGTATTCGTGGGTATAGCTTGCTGGGCCGATTATTGTTGTAGCTCATAGGATTCACAATGACTCCCTACCCCCCCCCCGTCTCCCCCACAACCACCCAGAAGTCTGTATAGCACCTTCTGGTACTTTGAAATCTAGCCACAGGGAACAAGATTTCTGGTCAATATCAACTTGATTTCTCCATGTTCTGTGACCAAAGTGTCTTCAACAACAGGATCTTACCATCAAGTTTTGCTGGACAATTAAGAGCAATAGTAATAGCCTGTATTGTTTTGTGAGGTCTCCAGGACATCCTCAAATTCTCCAGGTACTGCAAGTTAAACATATGAATTTAAAGATTTGATACTAGGATCCACATATGAGTGAGAATATGTGATATTTGTCAATCTGGGTCTGGAAACTCCTTAAATAGTTAATATACACTGAAGAAAAAAGCATTCTGAAATGTTTCTGAAATCTTGGCTGAAATGCCAGATTTTCTTTCTAGTAGAGATGAGCGCTGTCTGTACAAAAGATTTCCATGCCACACACCTTTAAACCCAGCACTTGAAAAGCAGAGGCAGGAGGCTCTGTGAATTTGAGGACAGCCTGGTCTACATAGTGAGTTCCTGGTCAGCCAGAGCTACACAGTGCAACCCTGTCTCAAAACCAAAACCCCAAACAAACACTAAAAGATTTCCACAACAATATTTCTCACTGATGCCACTTTTTCTGAAGTAAGGACAATAAAGTCTAATATATATCTAAGGTATTAGTCCTTTTAACTTTACAAGATCAAAAAGTTTTAAATTTCTCATTTAAAATAAATTATTTAAATGTTTTATGTGAAAGTTTCCTAGAAAATGAATATTTTACTGTCTTGATTTATAACTTGTCAAATAAGCTGCTTTCTCACTTAAATAGATGTGTTTCCAACAAGTGGAACAATGAATTTAGAATGCAGTGTATACTTAGACATGATTATTTTTTAATGACTATTGAATATTGCATGTTTAAAAATGCTTAATTAAGTACATGTTGGATAGTTTTAGCATTTTAAGGGTATTTTCCTTGTACTTTAAATTGTTTTTAATCAACATTTTGTTATATTCAGATTTTTTTTCAAATATGTTATTGTTTAAGCCTGATTTTCTGTTCGTTCATCAATCTTTTGATTGATAATTACAGTTTTAAAAATTAAGCCCTGAGCTTTGACAGATTGTGATTGACATTCTGATGAACATGCAAGTTGAGGTGATTAGTAATAATTTTTTTTGATCAACTCCTGTAGATTCTTAGTTTGGAAAAGATGCTTATGACAAAAGACAGACAGACCTACAAGAGAAAAACAAACAGAAATATACTAACATGTATACTTCACATACACATGGGAGACACCCAGAGAATAAGGAGTTCTTAAAGAGGTAGCTTTGAAATCCAGCCTATATAACACCTACAACAAATGACCATAAATTTCTAGAGAAGTGGCCAAGCAAAGGAAAGAGACTTTGGGTATCTGGGTGTGGTGACTTGGGGAAGGGCAAATAACTGGCAGATTGAAGCAGAAGTGAAGCTTGTTTGAGTAGATCATTTCCTCTTGTACCATTTCTGGGCCAACAAGACCCAAAGCTGTGGTGTGCGGTCAGCTTCATTCTCCCTGGTAGGAGTGTTTGAGTGTGCTCGCCTTCCTAGATAGGAGGGGAGTCTTTTGTGGTTATAAGTCTCTGTCCTGCCTTAGGCAGGTGGACAGGGGGCAGAGAGCTTCTCCTGCATCTGCCCATCCCCACTGCTTTCAGCTCCGCACTCATTTGTGTTTTGGGGTGACGTATTCAGACCTTCTACAAAGTATTTTAAGAGTTAACTCTACCATTAGTATTCAGCATTTATGCCAGAAGCACTGGTGAGAAAAATCACATTTTTGTTCAAGTCATAAAATTCTTTTGTATTGCCAGGCGTGGTGGCACACATCTGTAGTCCCAGCACTTGGGAAGCAGAGGCAGGCAGATCTCTGTGAGTTCAAGGCCTGCCTGGTCTACATAGTGAGTTCCAGGCCAGCTGGGGCTGCAAGGGGACCCTGTCTCAAAAAGACCAAAAAAAAAAATTCTTTTGTATGAAAAATTAAAAATGTGTTATCCTTGGCCCTGTTCTCTCAGTGTGAAGGGTGTGAAGGGCACATAGAAGACCCTCCAGGCTGCAGTGTATTATAAACATCACTGTGCCCTCTGCAGATGCTCATGATTAAGGTATATGCTCTTTAATGGAATGCTAATAGGTGCATCCACAGTTGATTGCCTCCTTATCCTGAAATAGTTTTTAATATTTTATTGAAGAATTCTTAAACTTGTAAATATTGAACCACCACATTTACAACGTATGCAAGATTGCAACACAGAAACAATACAACTGAAGTTAACTTCTTAGAATCAGGGATGCCTGTGGTTTCAGTACAGTGACAAAACTGAGATGCACACAGCAGGGGATGTTTTGTGATAAGTATGCACATCTGTCAATGGCCCTTGTGACATCCTGTCACAGTTAACCTGAATGAATGAGTTTAATTTAGAATTTAATTATTAATTGATTTTTTTACCACATACTGCAAAAGTCACCATACTATTTACCAGTCGGAACAGAAATCTTTCAATAGAGAAAGAGCCACAACAGTGATACTAATGAATATGGGCTGAATAAAGGCTAAAGTGGAAAGCAGGTGTCTGAAGACAAAGACATTTTTTTGGCTTGAGGAAAGGTTTATCTCTTAGAAGAGATTTGGGAGATAGCTGGGGGATACCTGTGGTTTGGAGAATGGAGAGGAGAGAGAATGATTCTGCCAACAGTTAGAGGGACACAAGAAGCAATTTTTCTGCAGACTGGAAAGGCTGAGCCAAGGATCTAGAGAAGAGGGGACCCACATACTACATGCCAGAGTTGTAGAGGACACAAGAATCATGGCTGTGTGGTGCCCGGGAGGGTGGAACCCGGCCTAGGTCTCCCAGGCTCTCCAACCAGCAGAGAGCAGAAGGCCATTCATTGCTGTGCAAGCCCTCAGCATCTTTACCCAAACTCATAAGGATCCCCCATGAATCCCTGATATCAAATTTCCTTCTAGCCCAGCATCAAGGAGGATCAAAGTTAGATTTCAATTATATTAAAGAAAGTCAAGAGATGTGTCCAATACATGTGAACCTGCAATTCTACAATACACCCCTCCCCACCAGCAACACAGGTTACTGAGGAATAATGCCACCAACTCTGCATGGGGGGTTGGCAGTGGCTAGCTCTCAACTTTTAAAAAGTTATCATTGGGGCTGGAGAGATGGCTCAGCAGTTAAGAACACTGGTTGTTCTTGCAGAAGACCCGGGTTCAAATCCCAGCACCCACATGGCAGCTAACAACTGTCCATAACTCCAGTCCCAGGGGAACCGACAGCCTCTTCTGACCTCTGCAGGCATTGCACGATACAAGTGCACTTACCTACATGCAGACAATACACGCACACAAAATTTAAAAAAACATTTTTTTAAGTTATTATTGGGGCTGGAGAGATGGCTCAGTGGTTAAGAGCACTGACTGCTCTAGCAGAGGACCTGGGTTTGATTCCCAGCATCCATGTGGTGGTTACAGACCATCCTTAACTCCAGTTCCAGGGGAATCTGAAGCCCTCTTCTGACCTCCACGGCATTGCATGACACAGGTGCACTCACCTACATGCAGGCAATACACTCATACACATAAAATAAAAGTAACAACATATATTTTTTAAAAGTTATTATTGAATTAAATATATTCATGTAAAAGAATTAAGTATATGCAAGAAAAGGGGTAGTGTATCCTGTGAGACAAAGGATGAAGGGAAAATGTTTAGACCACATTTTGAATAAAACAACTGTAAAATGCAATTTGGGGACAGTGAGGAGGCACTTAGGACAAAATGTTAACTACTGTTGAGTAGGGTAAGGGATAGGTGAATGTCTGCAAAACTCTGTTGTTTTGATATCTTTTAAATTTTCATGAATAAAGTCACTTTAAAAAGCCCAACTCTTAAGACACTCTAAACTTCTGAACCTACCAAAGAGAGAGAAATAAGTCTTTGGGAAATGTCTCAGCCTAGACAGAGCACCTTTATGGTTGGGACTCAGGGAGTATTTGGATGGTTGCTGAGAACCAGGGGGGTGGGGCAGAGAACTCAGGGAGTAGATTTAAGCTGGAGGCTGGGGACATTCCCATGAGGCTTGGCTGGAAAGCAAGGGAGGAACTGAATGTAGCTAACCTGCACCTAAGATCCAGAGTCTGTGTATGGGACCAGTTAGGGGATATGCTTCAATTCTGTGATAGAACTGTCTGGATAGTTGGGCATGGCCATGCCTTTAATCCCAGCTCTCAGGAGGCAGAGGCAGGCAGATCTCTCTGAGATCCAGGCCAGCCTGGTCTATATAGTGAGTTCCAGGTCAGCTGTGGCTGCAGGAAAACCCTGTCTCAAAAAAAGTGTCTGGTCAGGTTTTCCTTTGGTGGAATGGGGTTACTATGGGATAGAAAGAGATTTTCAGCCCACTGAACTAAGCTTCCCATGAATTCAAAGATGCTCCCCTTTTGCACTGACCATTTCCCTCTGTGAGCATGGTAGACACAGGAATGAAGGAATGGTGGACTCGGGACAGGATGAAAGGAACATGATGGGCAAAGCCTTAGCTGTGTAAGAACGCCTCTGCCATCACCTTCAGGGAAGTAGGATGTTACTACAGAGAACATAGGAAAAGAGAGTGTGCTGGATACTTTAGTGTCAACTTGACACACCTGGGTTGAGGGAGCCTCAACTGGGGAATTTCCTCCACAGGACTGGCCTGTGGCCATGTCTATGGGGCATCTTGATTGTTGAGTGATGTGGGATGGCCCAGCCCACTGTGGGTGGTGGTGGGGCTATCCCGAGGCAGGTGGGCCTGTGTTGCATAAGAAAGCAAGCTGAGCAGGGGCTAGCAGACTTCTTCCATGGCCTGTGTTCCAGCTCCTGCCTCCAGGTTCCTGCCCTGGGTTTCTGTCTTGGGCTCCCTGATGAACTGTGACTCAGGAGATGTAAGATAAAATAAACCCTTTCTTCCCCAAGTTGGTATTGGTCAGAGTATTTTGTCACAGCAATGGAGAAACAGACTAGGACAGAGAGAAAACCAATTCAAGGAGAAAGCAGGGTGTGGTGGTAACCACCTCTGATCCCAGTATTTAAGAGATGGAGGTAGGAGGGTTGGGAGTTCGAGGCCAGCCTGGGCTACAAAGTGAAACTCTATCTCAAACCAAAATGGCAAAAAAAAAAAACTGAGGAGGAACAGGAACAGGCTGAGGATGTGTCAGGACAACATGAAGCTAAGTCACTTTGACTTAGCTAAGTGTAGAGAAATCATCTGAAGGAACCTTAAAGTTGCCACTTGCCTGTGGGGCCTCTCTGAGCACCTGCCCCACAGGATGCGTCCTCTTTCTATTACACCACTGTTGGAGCAACCCAGAGCACCTGGACATTATTTGGGGCTGCTGGTAAGAGAAAACTTCAGCAGTAGAGCAGAAATGTGGATGGCCACTTCAAAAGCCACTCAAACCCCTTTTTACATTTTTTTTTCCTGCTTTACTCGTCTTCTCAGACTGCTTGATTAGGTAGAGGCAGCCATGTGTCACTGTTCTAGCCAATAAGGTGTAGGAGATCCTTGGAGGAAAGCTCTCTTTCCTTCCCCTCAAAGATAAGCTTTCATAACATGAAAACTTAATTCTTTTCTATCTTCTGACCTGAAAAATGGATCTGACGACCGGAGGTGCTGCAGCCTTTTTGTAACCATGAAATCCAAATTCATGTGCTAAGGATGGAGCATCAGTAAGAGAGGCTCAGGACACTAATGGTGTCATGGAGTTGCCACACTAGGCCTAACCTGCTAATCCTGATTTTATGTCCTATCAGGATCTCCTCCTGTTAGGCATGGCATCAGTGAGAAATTATGTTCCCCTGTTGGTAATAAATTCTCAGAAGTGAGAAGTTTGGGGCTGGAAAATGGCTCTCTTCATAAAGTGCTTGCTGTGCAACCATAAAAGCATGAGTTTGATCCTCAGAACCCACACGAAAACTGGGTGTGGTGGCACAAATTGTAATCCCAGCACTGGGGGGCTGGAGACAGCAATCCCTGGGGTTTGCTGGCCAGATCTCAATGAGCCCCAGATCTCAATGAGAAGAATCTGTCTCGAAATCCAAGGTGGACAGCTCCTGAGGTTGACCTCTGGTCACCCAAGGTTGACCTCTGGCCTCCATACACATGTTCCCCCCCAACATACACACACAAGAAAGTGAGAAGTTCCTCTCTCGCCATTTTGTATGGCTGTCGGGAAGTCACAGGATCTATATTTGCGCGTGGACTTTCCAGCGCAGCTGTAAATGAGGGGGTACTCTTCTGTAAATAACCCCCCCACCCTATGCTCTATTAGCAAGCCCAATAAACTCATTATTCATTAGGATTTTTTAAAAAAAAGAGCTAATGGAAATCTTTATTATTCCACCAAAGTTGACCCATGTTGGCAAATCCTTTGGTCTTTGATGTCTTATTCCTATTCTCCTCCCTTAAACTGCATTGTATATATTTTTTATGTAACCTGCTTCAAGTTATTTCTGGAAAAATGTGTTAAAAATTTTGCCTCTCTTTGGAATAACAAATTTTTTTTAAAGCGGAAAGACACCCCCCCTCAAAAAAAGAGGAGAAGAAAGTAAGAGGTTCCAGTGTCTTATTCAATAAAAATTCAAGTTAAGTGCTTAAGGATGGGTAGGGAGGCTTGTTTATGTGGTTAATGGTCATGATTCCCTCTGCCTTAGTTTTCCCATCCTGAATTCCTTTTTTCTTTTCCTTCCTTCCTTCCTTCCTTCTTTCCTTCCTTTCTTTCTTTCTTTCTTTCTTTCTTTCTTTCTTTCTTTCTTTCTGTCTTAGGTTTTTTATTACACTTATTTGTGTGTATGTATGTGTTTGTGCCATCAGCACATGTATAGAGGTCAGAATCAGTTCTCCCCTTCTAATATGTGTGTCTCCGGGATTGAACTGAGGTCCTGGCCCATCAATGTGTATCTCCCTTCAGGCATCATGCCTGCATTCTAGGCAGCAAATACTACTTTGGTACTTGGCCAGGCTTAGCTGCATGGTGGCTAGGGAGAAAATCATACAGTCTATTTTCAATGTTTATGGTAGGGAAAGCAGGATACGGTTGGACATCTGATATTCAATCCCAATCACCCCCTCCCTTGCTTTCCTCTGCTGTCAGATATGTATGTTTTCTCTTTAAACTCTCTTGGCAAAGAAAATATTAACTTAACAGTTAGACTGGAAACTGTGGATCCTGGACAGTGGCTAGCACATATGTGTTATAACAATTTTCTAATTAATGAGCAGGAAATGTCTGGAGCTCTAATTTTCTGAATTTCTGCAGGCCCCTTTACTGAATGTAGTGATTTGAATGAAAATGTCCCCCATAGGCTCCAAGTATTTGGACATTTTGTCCCCAGATGATGACACTGTTTGGGGAGGTCTTAGAAGTTGTGGCTATCCTGGAGGAAGCATGTCACTGGGGGTGGGCTTAGAGAGTTCTTAAGCCTTGCCAGCTTTCCAGTCGCTGACATGCTTCCTGGTGCCTGCATGATGATGTGAGAGCTTAGCTTCTGCTGCTCCTGCTCCAGCCACCTCCAGCCACCATGCCTCCCTGCCATGACAGACCGTAATTCCCCTGGAACCGTAAGCTCAAGTAAACTCTTCCTTCTATAAATTGCTTGGGTCAGTGTTTCTATCACAGCAACAGAAAAGTGATTAATACACTGAGATAGCACTTTGTCACTGGTGCAATAGTCAAAGCAGGGCAGGGAAATGGGCAAGGAAACCAAGGCTATGTAAAAGGTGGGACAATTAACTAATTTAAATTTCCTTGTGATGTAAAAAGTCCCAATTCTATGATGCTTACTTGGATATTTCAAACTAAACCTCCCACTGAAAGTAACTTAAAAAGTTTGAAAGAAATGTAAAAAACATCTTGAAAGCATTAAAGTTCTAACAAGAAAACAGAGTTTCAAGTGATTGGGAATCCAAAGGAGAAGGCCCAGAACTTGGGGCATTTGCTACTCTGAGGATGTGACTGAGGAGCTGAGCTCTGATGTCAGTGCTTTGTAGGGCTGGGGGCAAATGTCAGAATCCAAGGACCCCCCCAGGCTTAGTGCCTGGGAAGCCCCTTCTTTGGCATGGAATTGACAAGACTGTTCCGCATGAGTCACTGTGAGCCAGAAATAAGCCAGCTCTAACCGTTGCCATCTGGTCAGCCCAGAAAACCCCTGTTATGATTTGAGAGAGAAATGTCCCCCACAAGCTCATGTGTTTGAACACCTGATATTCAGCCAGTTGGGGAGATTGTGGAACTTTTGGGATGTGGGCTCTAGCTGGAGGAAGTAACTATTATATACATATGCATATGCATATACATACAGATACACAAACACACATACATATGCATACAAATACACAAACACACACATACACACCATAGGCATATCTTGTCACGTAGGTCATTATTGTAGCTCACAAGGTTCACAGCTGGGAGGTTCTAGTGGGCAACCAAGAGCAATGGCATTAGTCTGCATTGCTGGGGAGGGGTCTCTAGGGCACCACTGACCAACAACAGGGCACTGCGCTTTTTATTTAGCACTGTGGCTTCTGAGAGGAGCATCAGCCCCTATGTAGAGTAACTTCAAAACTCTATTATTTGAATATGAATGTATATATGAAGATTATAAAACAGTAGGTTTCCATATGACTTTTGCAAATATCCTGTGTTAGTTATTCTCAACCTCCCTCCACTGTACTCTCCCGTCCCTCTCCCCATTTACACCTCCCTCCCCATCATTCCCCCTTTCCCTTTGTATAACATTTATGTTCTCTAATCCCCCCTCCCTTAAGGTCTTTCCCCCTCCCCACATGGTTCCTTTCTAGTTTCCAGGATCCTACAGGTACTCCAAGTTAAACTCACAAATCTAAAGATTCAATGCTAGGATCCACATATGAGTGGGAATATGCAATGTTTGTCTTGCTGGGTCTGAATGACTTCACTCAGTATAATGCTTTCCAGTTCCATTCATTTACCTGAAAATTTCATAATTTTGTATTTCTTTACAGCTGAATATGACAAACTGATAGCCGCCATCATGTACATGTAGAAACACGGGAAGCATTCCCGTGATGACCACAAACAGGTCAGGGGTATCCAGTTTCACCACTCCTATTCAGTACAATGCTTGAGCAATAACATGAGTGAAGGAAATAAAAGATACAAATGGGGGAAGGAAAAGTCAAAAATCCCTGTTGGCAGATAAGATGATTCTATATATGAGAGACCCTGAAGGCTCCACCCAGAAACTCCTAAAGCAGATAAGCACTTTCAGCAAAGTCACAGGTTACAAAGTTAACATACCAAGTCAATAGCTTTCCTACACACCAAAGACAAATAGACTGAGAAAGAAATCAGGGAAATAATTTCATTCACAACAGCCTCAAAAAAATAAAAATAGAATAAAATATCTTGGAATAAACCTAACCAAGGAAGTGAGTGATCTATATAATAAAAACTTTAAAACACCAAAGAAATTGAGAAGACACCAGAAGATGGTGACACCTCTCATGCACACAAATTAGTACGATTAATATTGTGAAAATGGCTGTTTTAGCAAAAGCAATCTACAGAGTCAATGCAATCCCCATCAAAATTCTAATGCAATGCTTCACAGAAAATGTTTAGAAGTCTTAAAATTCATATGGAAGCACAAAAGACTCCAGATAGACAAATCAATCCTGAACAATAAAAACACTGCTAGGGGTATCACTATTCCCAATTTCAAGTTATACTACAGAGCCATAGTAGTAAAAACAACATGGTACTCTCACAAAAATAGACACATTGATCAATGGAATAGAATCAGGGACTCATAAGTCCACACACCTATAGCCACCTCATTTTTGATGAAGATGTCACAAATGTACATTGGAGAAAAAACAGCATTTTTAACAAATGGTGCTAAGAAAACTGGATATCTACCAGCAGAAGAATAAAACTTGATCCTTCTCTCTCATCCTGCACACAAATCAATTCCAAATGGATCAAAGATCTCAATGTTAGTCCTCAATGAAACTCTGAAACTTCTAGTGGAAAGAGTAGGGAATACAGTTCAGGACATACACTCAGGTGAGGACTTTCTGAAAAGGACTCCAGTCACCTAGGAAACAGAACCAACAATCAACAAGTGCCACTCCATGGAATTAAGACATTTCTGTACTTCAAAGGAAACTGTTAATCAGCTGAAGAGGCAGCTGCCAGAATGGGAAAAAAAATCTTTGCCAGCTATACATCTAACAAAGGAACAGTATCTAGAACATAAAAAGAACTCAAAAAACTGAACAAGAAACTGAACAAAATGTTCTCAGAAGAAATACTAATAGCTAAGCATTATTTTTTTAAATATTCACCATCCTTAGCCATCAGGGAAATGGAAATTAAAGCTACTTTGATATTTCATTTTACCCCAGTCAGATTGGCACAGGCCTTTAATCCCAGCACTTGGGAGGCAGAGGCAGGCAGATCTCTGTGAGTTCGAGGCCAGCCTGGTCTACATAGCAAGTTCCTGGTCAGCTGGGGCTACAGGGAGACCCTGTCTCAAAAAGACCAAAAAACAACAACAACAAAGAAAGAAAACAAAGACAACAAATACTGGCAAGGATATGGGGAACAGGGAACCCTTATGCACTATTGATGAGAACCAGCACAGTCACTGTGGAAATCAACGTGGTAGTTCCTCAGAAAACTAGAAATAGATCAACCATATGATCCAGCTACACCACTCCTGGGCATATACCCAAAGGACTTTATTTCCTACTACAGAGACACATGCTCATCCATGTTCATCACTGCACTGTTCATAACAGCTAGGACATGGAAACAGCCTAGATGCCCATCAACTGATGAATGGCTAATGAAAATGTGCTACCTACATACAGGCAAATTTTATTCAGCTGTTACCTATATTCTTCATATTTTCATTTTCTTTTTTTATAATTTTTAAAATTTTATTTATTGTTTTTATTTTATGTGTACGAGTGCATTGCCTGCATGTATGTGAGTGCACCCATGTCTTGCAATGCTGCAGAGGTCAGAGAGGGCTTTGGATTTCCCTGCAACTGGAGTTAAGGACGGTTCGTAGCTGCCATGTGGGTGCTGGGAGTTGAACCCAGGGCCTCTGCAAGAGCAATCAGTGCTCTTAACTGCTGAGCCATCTCTCCAGCCCCCATATTTTTATTTTCTATACACTTTTCCTAGCGAGAGATTTCCCCTTCTAGCACTGGCCAATCTCAGCTAGAGAAGGGCTGAAGAATGAATGCATGCCTCTAACTAACCCAAACAAGCCATTAGTTCCCTGTGGTATGGGCACTACAGGAAACAAAAATTCTATGCTTTTATCATCCCAGAGCCAGGTATCAGCTACTAGAGATCACCCCATCCAAAGTTCCTGTTTAATATTCAAACTAGCCAGTCCTAAACTGTTTAGGCTGCCCTGCCTTGCCTTTCCCAGGCAAACCTCAATAAAGGCTGACTCTCCTCCCTCCCACACCTTCTGCTCCCTGTCCTTGGTGCCTTCCCCAGTGGTGGTCTATGACCTGACTGCTGGCTAGGGCCCTGGAATAAAATAAACTAATTTCTCAGAGCCACTCTATGTGGCTGCCCCTGAGTGACTGTGATGGCTCAACCTTCATCGTCAACTTAATTGGATTTGGAATCACCTAGGAGATACACCTCTAGATGTATCTGTGAGAGCATTTCCAGAGAGGTTTAATGGAGGTGGGAAGACCCACCCTGAAAGCAGATGTCACCATGCCATGGGATGGAGTCCCAGAATGAATAAAAAGGAAAAGAGAGAAAGCAAATCCTTCTGTTTCTCCCTGCAGACGTGTTTCAGTTTTTACTGTCTCACATTGTCAAACTTAATCTCTGCACCCAGTGAACTACTATAGTTTGAATCTGAAACACCCCCCACAAAGACCATTGTTATAGACTTGGTTGCCAGTCTCTGGCACTGTGCCACAGTTACCAGATAGGAGCTCCCTTGGCCTGAGCAGTCAGAATGACAGGACACCATAAATGAAGAAGCCACATTTTTGCAAAGAAGTGATAGGGTGGAGTGTGGGGTGCATGGCAGAGAGCCTCAGTCACAAAACAGAGGATTTCAGAGTTCTCTATCAAGAGAAGCAAGTAATGGGTACAGCTTTGCATGTACAGTCATCATTCATCTACATGTTGCCTTCCTGTGAACACTGCCTTCTGTGGAAATTAAGTGATTTCCTATTATTACTGCACTAAACAGGAACTGTAAATAGATCACAAACAATAAAGCTCTGTTAAAGCACCCCATTTAGTTCTGAGCCCTGGCTCCTTCTACATCTGGTGATATATCACTTCTTTTTAACAGCACTGACTGGGAGATAACCATCATTTCAGAGAACTGTCTCACTTAGAAACTGAGGCATTTGGGCTGGGGAACTTTTTAACAGTGCACACTAGAAATAGGAAAGCCCACACCCTCCCAACTTTATGTCTGACACCTAGATTCCTGATCCAGCCCTTCATCCTCTAAAACATAGATAGTCAGTAGCAGTGCAGGGCATGATTATTATTGTGATAATGCCATGTCTTTTTTTTTTTTTCCTGGCTTGCTAATTGCAACTGGAAGTCTAGAGTCCTGAACTTTTCCATCGATGTGAAATATCTTGCTGCTCTTCCCAGAGGCAAGCAAGTGTGACTTTCTTCATCACAAGTTCAAATGTCCTATAGAAAAATCATAGGCTACTAAGTTTGACCGTTCAGACAATGAGTCTGTAACTCACAAGGTCAATGTTGGATCTGGTCTTACACAGTCCAAATGTTCTGCCATGACTTCCTTCCTTCCTGTATCCCTCCCAGGCACTGACTTCAGTGTGTCCTCACTGAGCTCTGCCTTTCTTGTCTTCTACCCTCTATGCTCTGCAGCATCTCAGCCTTTCACAGCTCTGAAGCACTTGCTCCATTATATCAGTTCACTCAAAAGATGCCTGACACTGTCACAGAGGTCAGAACACATGCATATGTGCAAAGGAAAGAAAGAAGCTTCACACAGGATAAAAACAGTCCTGAAGTCTCCTCTGAGAAACAGAGGGTGTCCCTCCAGATGATGATAGCTCACATAGTTATGTGCCCATGAAAGCAGTTTATAAATAGCTGCTATTAATAATCAATGCAACTGCTTTCTGGACTCCAGATGCTGCAACAACACTTGCTCTGTGCTGTCTGTACAGATGTTCATACTACATTGTGCATATTGTCAGACCCATTTCACTATGAAAAAACAGACTCAGGTGAGAGACTGCCAAAGGTCACACAGTACCCAGCAGGGGCAGCTGGGATTCCCACCTGAATCTGTAAGTCTGAAACCTGAGCTCTACCCTCCCTGTCTGAACCCAAACTGGCAGTTTAGGGAGGCTGGATTCTCAGAGGGATGGATGGAGGCTGAGCAGCCAACCTCTGAGACCAAAATGAGGTATTTCATGGAATAGCATCTGCTACCTTCAAAGCCAGAAACTCTCCAACTGGGGCCATCTCCACCCCTTGTGTCCTGATGTGAGGGCAGGAAACAGCTTCCAGGAAGGCTAGGACTGATAAATCTAAAGTGTCTTCTGATCTTTGGAAATGGTCTTCCAAGAAAGCTACTGGGCTCGTCTTGCATGGAAATTTTAAGGCTCCGAGGTAATCAGAAAAGAAGGAAACTTTGCCAAGGATATCCAGCTAGTAATGATGGGGTCAGGATTCAAACCTGAGCAGTCCAAAGCAGAGATACTTCCCAAATTCCCTTTTCACAAAGGAGCTTAGACCAACTGCCCCAGAGCAGTATGAGATGCAAATGACCTCCCAATGTAGGGACAGCAGCTGGGTCAGAGGAAAAAGTGACAAAGTGACTGTCTGTCTGTCTGACCACATTTAGAAGAGCACGTTTACACGTGTGAATGGGTGCAGGGTCCAAAGTATAGGCTGTTTTCACTAACTACTGAAGCAGCCTGGGAAGGCAGCTGGTACAGCTTTGACTGAAAGCCTGGGTCAATACAAACAAGACCAAGAGAAATTTGCATCTACATTTCCTACCTGCCTGACACATTAAGTTGCTATATGTGTAGGTGTTTCTGAGACATGATCCCTATAAATCTTACAGGAAAATGAAAAGCACAAAGCCCCAGAAGTCCCACCAGGCTCCAGACACAAATGAACCCAGAACCCAGCACTGGGGGAAAGGAAGCAAAGGCATGTGCCCCGGTTTCAGTGCCCCTCCCCAAAATATGTGCCAGAAATTTAATCCCCAGTTCCACAGAGTGGAGAGGTGGGCCCAAGGAGAAGTGTTTAGATCAGAACGTCTGCCCTCGGGAACAGACTAAAACCAATCACAAAGGGGCTTGAGGACCGAAGTCTCACCTCCTGACTTTTCTGCCTTTCTACCTCTGACCTGTGATGACACAGCAAGACCCTTGCCAGACGTCAATGCTCTTGGACTTCCCAGTCTGCAGGATTGTTCAAACATCAACCCCTAATCTTTATAAATTACCCAGTCTCAGCATTATTTTCTGCGCTAGTGAGGTTCTATTTAGAAAGTTGCTGCTTAGACCTACATCCTAAGGTATTCCTGTCATTCTTTCCTTTAGCAATTGCAGTATTTCAGGTTTTAAATTAAGGTCCCTTAATATTTTTGTGCAGAGTTAGAGCTATGAGTCTAATTTCATTCTCCTGCAAGTGGATATCCAGTCTTGTCAGCATCACATACTGAACAGGTTATCTTTTCTTCCAGGCATGTTTTTCACACCTTTGTCAAAAGTTGGATGTCATTAACTGTGTGGGTTTATCTCTGGGTTCTCTATTACATTCCCTTGATCTCTATGTCTGGTTTTGTACAAATGAGATTACCTGAAATTAAAAGAAACTATCATCAGAGTGAACAGCCATCCTACAGAATGGGAGAAAATCTTTGCCCGAGATACATAAGAAAGCAGGTTACTATCTGGACTATACAAAAAAAAAAAAAAAAAAACTGCAAAAATTAAGCTCTAAAAGCTTAATAAATGGCCAATGAATTGAGCAAACAGTTCTCAAATGAAGAAAGACAAATAATTTTAAAACTATTCAATATCCTTGGCCATCAGGGAAATGCAAATTAAAACTACTTTGAGTCCATCCCACCTCTGTCAGAACACTATCATCAAGAAAACAAATGACAAATGCTGGTGAGGATATGAGGAAGAGGAGCCCTACCATATGCCCCAGCTCACCACTCTTGGGCATATACCCCAAGGACTATATAGCCTACCTCAGAGATAATGCACATCCATGTTTATTGCTAGTCTTTTCATAATAGCAAGGAAACAGAGTCAGTCTAGATGCCCATCAACAGAGGAATGGATAATGAAACTATGGTACATATATATAATGAAATTTTACTCAGCCATAAAGACAATGAAATTATGTGATTTGCAGAAAGAAAGATGGAATTAGAAAATATTATATTAAATTAAATGAGATATCCCAGGCTTGGAAAAACAAATACTCAAATACTCCGTGTCCTCTCTAATACACAGATGCTAGACTCCAACTGACATATAGATATATGGGATATATGTTGGTGTGAATATGGGTGGAGGCCAGGAAACTACAAAGGGACCCAAGAAAGTGGCAAAGGAAAGAGATGTTAAGGGAGGGTGATAGAACACCTGTCCCACGAAAGTGGAAGAGGACATTCTGGGGTGAGGTACAACAGGAACAGATGGCAGGAAGCTGGAAAAGAGGAGGTGGAAAGAGTCAACCAAAGCTACAAATGCGTGAAAATCTATAAGGAAATCTGCTACTTTTATGCTAATTTTAAAATACCTGATACTATTGTTCTATTAAATGGACATAGCAGTAAACTGCCCCCTAAGTTCCTATCTTCATGCCCATAGCTTAGTGTGTCTCTCAATCCGAGAAGCTTCTTTACAGTAATGATTAATATAGAGACCACAACTGAACACCATGTAAAGAATAAGAGACTGTGGAGTGCTCAGCTCTACAAGGGACACCTATCTCACACCCCTTCCCTCCAGGCTCAGGGATCATCATGGAAGAGGGAGAAAAAAGACTGTGAGAACCAGAAGTAGTAGACATCTGCAGCATAACAGTATTTGGAGAATGTGACAGGGCCATTGCACACATGAAGTCACCCCCAGCACGGATGAAAAAGGGGCTCATGAAGTCCCATTCCTAGCTGGGGAGCTATTGGCAATTGGTGGCTTGTGGGAGAGGAAGAGTTCATTTTCTTTAGGGATGCAGGCCCTGAGAAACTAGCCATGCTCAGGAGATGGCCCTACACCCATGGAAGCACTAAATGGACTCAGTGGGTTGGAAAACAGAGCAAAGATGGGAGGGAAAAGTGGAGGGTAAGGGGGGTGCCGAAGAGATGGCTCAGCAGTTAAGAGCACTAACTGTTCTTGCAGAGGACCCAGGTTTGATTCCCAAAACCTACATGGCAGCTAACAACCATCCTTAACTCCAGTTCCAGAGGATCCAATGCCCTCTTCTGGCTTCCACAGGCACTTTGCACACATGGTGCACTTACATACATGCAGGCAAAATACTCATACACATAAAATAAAAGTAAAATTGTTAAAAAGTTTTAAAAAGAAAAGTGGGGAGTAGGAGAGTTAGTTAATGGAGGGGAAGAAATGGGGTGGATTTGATAAAAAAAATTATATATATATATATGAAATTCTCAAAAAAGCAAACAATAAATCATAAATAAATAAATTTTATTACAGTTTTGTGGTGTGTGTGTGTGTGTGTGTGCCACAGCATCCATGTGGAGGTCAGAGTACAACTTTTGGGGGTGCTTCTTACCTTCTACCGTGTGGGCCCTGAAGATCAAATTCAGGTTGTCAGGCTTGGCTGAAAATGCCTTTTCCCATTAAATGGTCTCACCAGCCTTCCAAAATAAATTTTAAAAAATAAAATTAGCCAGATATGTTGGTGCACGCCTTTAATTCCAGCATTCAGGAGCCAAAGGCAGGCAGATCTCTGTGAGATGAAGGCCAGCCTGGTCTACATAGCGAGTTCCAGGCCAGCTGGGGCCACAGGGAGACCCTGTCTCAAAAAGACAAACAAATATTAATCTACTCTCAGACATTCTATTACAACAGAACAAATGGACAAGTCAGCATGGAGCAGACGCCAGTACATCTTTGCCTGCACACCCAGGTTCACTGGCAAGCAGTAATAATGAGAGGGTGGGAAGTTAGAGAAGAAAACAACCCAAAGGTACCAATCGTCTGAAAGTCTTGCCAACTATCATGTGGCATAATTTGGGCACTGGACCCATGTGATTAGCAAACATCTATTTGTGATACACTATATGCCAAGTATTACACAGGTATTTAATTGTACATATTCTGGGCTGGAGGGATAGTGCGGCCATTAAAGGCTAAGGCTAACAACCAAAATATTAAATATACACATTCTACTGAACTAGTTATTACCTAGAAGCAAAACAGTACATTCTAGAGGCCTCCATGTGGGAGAACATGGAAAGCCCCCCAGCACCACCTCCTAGATCATCTCTCCTTTGTTCCTCCTCAAGCTGGAGGTGAGAGGCAGACTGAGAGCACTCAGTGGGCCCAGGAAGGCAACTGTGTGTGTTTTGTAAACTAAGAGACTTTGCCTTGCCAAAACACAAGTATGGAGCAAAAATATCATTTTAAGTTACAAAGCAGTGATCAAAAACAAAAGTGTCCAAATGTTAGCAAATGATCCAGCAAATAGCAGACCATGTACCCCAGGAGCTGGCCTTTAAAAAAGGCTGCAGTTGTAGCTCACCCAGAATAATACTGGTTTTTGTCTGCACATTGGGAGATGCATGGCTTGCCTTCATTTAATTCCAGATAATTCAATGTCATCAAGGAGATTAAGGTCTTATGTGGTTTTAGAACATACACTTACAGGGGCTGGAGAAATGGCTCAGTGGTTAAGAACACTGGTTATTCTTGCAGAAGACCCAGGTTTGAATCCCAGCACCCACATGGCAGCTAACAACTGTCTATAACTCCAGTCTCAGGGGATCTGACAGACTCTTCTGACCACCATGGGCATTGCACAACATGAGTGCACTTACCTACATGCAGGCAATACACACATACACACAAAATAAAAATAAAAAATAAGGGGCTGGAGAGATGGCTCAGAGGTTAAGAACACTGGTTGTTCTTGCAGAAGACCCGGGTTCGAATCCCAGCACCCACATGACAGCTAACAACTGTCTGAAACTCCAGTTCCAGGGGATCCAACAGCCTCTTCTGTCCTCCACGGGCATTGCACGACACGGGTACACTTACCTACATGCAAGCAATACACTCATACACATTTAAAAAATAATAAAAAATAGAGTTTGAGCCCTGCGCCATTCCTAGTCTTGGGGCCCCAGACACCTGGGGAACCAATACTGCTTCCTGACCCTTCTCACCCAGAGCAACCCAGTCCCTTTCTTGGGCTCCAGGAGCACCACTTCTGGTCCTGGCCCTGCCCTCACCTCGCTCTACTTCCCTGGTCCTCCAACACCCGCCAGCCTCTTTCTGGGGCTGACAGCCTCTTTCTAGGGCTCCGAGGCTTACCTTTACTCCCCCCGACCCTTTGCATCCAGTACAACCCAGCTACTCAATCCACTCCCTGGGAAATCTTGGGGCTTCTTCCCTCCCCATCTGCCTTTGCTTCCCTGCGTGGCGCATCCACGGCAAGGGTCTCAGGTCAGTGCCACCCAAGTTCCTGAGGCCAAAAGCATTCTTAGAAGATTCCAGACCTAAGGAGAAAGTCTGAAAACTTCTGATCCACATTGGAGTTGGGCCACCGCGGAACTCCTGAAGACAAAATCAATCCGGCCTCGACAATATAAAATCAAAAGAGAGAACCAGAAGCTAAGACGAACCAGCTCTTCATACCCAAAAAGTAAACCACAAAGACACATAAAGCTCAAAAATAAAAGAAGCAGAACTAAACTTGAAGGCCCGAGTATCACACAAGAGTCAGAAACTACAAAAGAAATTCACATGTCAAAATCACAGAGAAAAAATAATAACATGAAAAACCAAAATAACATATCCCCACCAAATACCAGTAATCCTCTAGAGGAGCACAATGAGAATCCCCTAGAGACAATGCAGGACATGGAACTCAAAAAAACAATGATGAATATGATAAAAGAATTCACTGAATTTAAAGAACACACAA
>NW_008359963.1:394398-406702 GCF_000622305.1 Nannospalax galili | reverse complement strand
TAATTATATTAATTCAACTGTAAACCTAAAAATTTACAGCCAATTTTGAAAGAGATGCATCCTACCTCAGGAAACCGTTATTGAATATGTCAATTGTGTTGTAATGATATGCTTCTTCAAGTATGTTGTTATTAAATAAATCATTTTTAAAAATTAAAAAAAAAATACACTTATAATGATACCTGTGTTTGTACACTGTGGGGGTGGGGGTTGTATCTTCAAAGTGCCTTCACATTCCCAGGATGCTATGCTTTGAATCTGAAATGTCTCCCATAGGCTCATGCTTGAAATGCTTGTTCCTAGTTGGTGGCAGTTTTGGGAGGCTGTAGAGCCTTCAGAGGATAGGACCCAACTGGTGGAAAGAGGTCAATTGGAGGAGGGCTTTTGAAGGTGAAAGTCCTGGCCTCCCTCCTTTGTTTCTTGGTCTACTGTGATGTGAAGAGTTTCTACCACACATTCCTGCCACCACAGAGTCTTCCCTGACATAGACTGAAA
Source organism: Nannospalax galili (assembly GCF_000622305.1). Lineage (NCBI taxonomy): Eukaryota > Metazoa > Chordata > Mammalia > Rodentia > Spalacidae > Nannospalax > Nannospalax galili. The sequence goes on along the minus strand of NW_008359963.1, from coordinate 406,207 downwards.
CCGTGTGCCACAATAAATGTTTCCTCTCTTAACCTTGTTTCTGTCAGGCAGTCTGTCACAGAGATGCAGAATTAACTAACACTTGAACTTGGAAATGGTATGGTGATCTGGGGGACTCAAAGAGCTTTTCTGACAAAGAAAAAAGAGCTTCTGCCATTGAGACTGACTCAGCTGAGTGACATCCAGGCAAAAGAAGGCTCAAACTCAGAAACCCAACTCACACATTTTGGGTTTTCTTAACAGGAATAATTGTGCAAATTTGACTGGCCACTTTGAGCTCAGAAGCTCAGACTCTTAAAATCAGCTCTCCAGGGATCTGGGAAGTTATTGGTTCTTATGATCCTCAGTAAAATGGAGCTAATGTTTTCACCGGGTCAGGGCTCAGCTGGTGCCTTGGCTCAGCTAAGTCACCCTCAGAACAGGGGTCTCTGGGACCACCCTGCCTCCTGCTGCTGCTATTAAAACCCAAGACTCTGGCCACCAAAATCCAAAGTCTTTTTTTTAACTACTCCATCAGCACCATCAATTCAGAGAAAAGAATTAAGTGTCACCTAGTATTGCCTACAAACTGAAGAATGTGTAAAAACCTAGCTAATGACTCAGGACATGTTGGCAGACACCTCTGCTTGTCAGATCCCTGCTTGTCTGAATGGTTATTTACATCCAAATTAATTTACACTGTGGGAGTTGGAATTTTTTTTTAAGATCAAGGAAGATCCTAGCAGGAGTTACACTGTTTCTGAAACTTCCTCTCCTTAATTTCTCCTATCCTCAGAGGCTCAGGAGAATCTGCCATAGAGTTGAACTCTTAAAGTTCCTAACCAGGAATTAGCACCAGGCCCATAACTAGAGCCACTGCCAAAGTGCTACCCACAATAAGCCTGCCCTCTGCTTTACATCTGGTAGTGTGCTACTCTGAGGCAAAGGCCCCAAAATATTCAGACAATCCATAAAACTTGAAATAAAGATACTGAAAGAAAAGCAAAAGGAATATTAGTTAAGTGGGTTTGGGGTTTTGTTTTTGTTTTGTTTTATCCAACACATACTCAGTGAGACCACAGTCTGTGTCAGGATGATCCCATCAAGTATTGGGGACACAGAGGTGTCCAAAAGTGCATGACATTGTCTCTACTTACAGGAAGCCCACAGTTTAGGGGAGGAAACATGAGGGAGACACAACAGAATATGGTAAATATTCAGGAATGGGGTGGGATTCCATAAAATTCAAAAAGGCAAAAACCATGAATGTATTTTCTATAACTGAAATATACACACAGAGCTTAAAGTTTTCAATTAAAAAAAGCAGCTTGGGCCCTGCTAGGCTGGACCCATTCTTTCAGGACCCATTTCTTTCAGCCCTCTGACCACACCTAAAGCTAAGGCCTTCCTTGGTAGCATCTCACCAACTTCCACCACCATCCACATGTGGCCTCTGCCCTGTGTCTCTGTGTCCTCTCCTCTTTTCTAATGAGTTCACTAGTCATTGGATTTAGGATCTATCTCAAATCCAGGATGACTTCATCTCAAGATCCTCAACTAATCACATTATCTGTTCCCAAATAAGACCACATTGTGAGGCTTCAGGTGAACATGAGTTGAGGGTCTCCCACTGCACCCACTTGCTTTCAGAGCAGACTTGACAATATCAACCTTTCTCCAACTAGCTGCTTAACACCTGAAGGAGGGGGTGCACTGAGTGGTTGGTAGCCCAAGCTGCAAAAGTGGCAGAGCAGTTGGCTTCAGAGAGACAGAGCCCCCAGACCAGCTGCTAAGAGCAGCAGAATCTGCAGCAGCAAGAGTGATTGCAGCAGCCTCCCAATGGCAGCAACCACAAGAATGGCCATGGTAGCAGCCTCCTAATGGCAGCAACCACGTGGATGGCCACAGGCACAAGAGGCAGTTGTGCAGTGTGAGAATGTGGCCAGGGCAGGCACAAGGATAGCCAAGATATACAGAGGCTGCAGAGCTGAGGAGAAAGATGGGAGAAAGTTGTAAAGAGACAGAGAAGAGGAACTGTGCACACTAGTCACTGGAGGAATCCTAAAGAGGGGTCAGATCTTTAGGACCAAGGGGGTCTCAGACACACCAATCACAAGAGCGGTGACACTCGCTTCTATTGAGGGTGGAAGAATCTCAATATCTCAATATTACTTGGATGCTGAAAGCTGAAACACTAGCCTTTCCCAAGAGCTGAGGAATCTCAGATTCCTAGACCTACCCAAGTAACACTTGTAGAGCTAAGGGTCCTGGCCAGAGCTCACCAACACTAGAAGGTACCAACTGCTGCTGCTCCTGACTGCCTGCTGCCACTGGTCACTGCTAGCAAATGCCAAGGAATAAAAAACCCGCCAAAACCCCACACTTGAAGAACTCCTCCTTGCTGTCTGACGATTTTTATCTGGGTAGAGAAAAAGGCCTCCAGCCAGTGATTGGTAACATTCCCATTTGTAAGCACATTCCTTGGCCCTATCAACACAGGACTGATGTGGAGCCAGGCTACATGGCGTTTCTGAGACTTCCATGGTCTTATGCTCAGCAGGAAATACTCCATAGAGTCAGGCCACAAACTAGGACTATTCCAAAGAGAGTGTTACATAAACAAGAATGTGTTATGTTTTTCCAAACAGTCAAAGAAAATACATAATGCTGAGTCATGGGGGAAAATAAAATATAGCAGATGACAAATATGTTTGTTCATCAAATTCAAGTTTTCTCATCCTGATGGCTGCAAATGTGAACAATTTTATCAGTCAGTCTTTGTTCCAGGACAAAAGGAATCAGTTTCCCAAAAAAAGAAGGGCTTATATCAGCTGTTTTCTCTGCCTTTTAATGAAACATTGTCTGCTCTGTCATAAAGGATTTGTGATGGAACCAGTTATTTTTTTCTAGTCCCCAAATAAGACTTAAATCCGCTTTAAGAAGTACCTAGCCCTCTTAAAATTGATCGGGTATAGTAATGTCTCTGAGTCTCCCATTATTCTAAAGATGTTCAAGGACAAGTTTATGTATTGTTTATGGGGACTGTGAACCTCTATGCAACAGAAACTTGAGGATCTTTTTCCTAATATCTTGGTTCTGTGTACTATCACTTTTTTAAAGGGTATAATTGAATAAAAATAAGGCTAGAAAATTTTAATAGCTTGTATAGCATTACTAAGATAATATCAGCAATAATAACTTCCACAAATATTGGTTTTTTTAAAAAGTTTCTCATGGAGCCCTGTTGTCCTTGGAATTATTTCTGGTGATAGGGTTGTAAATGAAACAGATGCAGCTGTGAACAAGATGACACTCAGCAATGCTAATCTGGAGGACATGGTTCAGAACACATTGGAGGAGAGAATGGTCCAATATCAGTTCATGTCCTGTTTGTTCTTGTTTTACATAATCTCTCTCTCAAGTTTAACCCTTCTGATCTCTCACTTTGAAAGTGAGATATTGCATAGCACCCATTTCAGGGTTATTCAGCCAATAAAACAAAAAATAAGCCGAAAGCTTTTTCCAAATACAGATTCCTTAGACTCCACACCAGGCATCTTGACCAGAGTTCCCTATGGTAGAGTCTCAGCATGAGTAGCTTTAAATGCTCTGATTAGACATTGCTGAACCCAACAACCAGGTCTCTGAGCTCATCCTCTATCAATGCATGCCAACTTCCTCTGGTTAATCTCCTTAAACTACTCTTTGATGATGTTCAAAATCATCATGAATTTCTAAAAAGAGAGAGCTGATAGTGATCTTCACCCAGTGATCCCCACATGCATTTAGATATCCCTCATTCTCCCACAATTTGGTCAAACTGGCTCACTCCCTTGTTGACATTTCCACCCTTCAGCTGATATTGATGCCATCCCCTCACCTGGTATCTCTCAAAACACACACGGCTCTCTAACATATACTCCCAGTATTTTTTTAAAATATTTTATTTATTATTTTTATTTTATGTGTATGCGTGTATTGCCTGCATGTAGGTAGGTGCACCCGTGTCGTGCAGTGCCCACATAGAACAGAAGAGGCTGTTGGCTCCCCTAGAACTGGAGTTACGGACAGTTGTTAGCTGCCATGTGGGTGCTGGGATTCGAATCTGGGTCTTCTGCAAGAACAACCAGTGTTCTTAACCGCTGAGCCATCTCTCCAACCCTATACTCCCAGTATTTTAAAACTCGAGTTCTGCCTCACACTGTGCCTCTCTTGCCTCATGACTCTGTCTGTGGACAGAAATGTTCCCCAACCTCTAAGTTCCCTCAGCACTTTGGGTGCCTGGGCTGTAAACACATAACAGGAAGGTAGAGAGAATGGGTGGGTGTGCTGACTTGAGTGATTTGAGTAATTTTTCACAGTGTAAAGCTTTTAGCATGTGTTTTGGTTCCCTGCTTATAGGGCCCACCAATGTTCCATGTGTCATGTGTATTCTGAAGCTCTGTGTCTCTTGGCTGTGTAGCCTAGAAACACATCCCCTGAGGTCACATGGCTGTGAACAGCAAGAGAAGATCAACTAGAGATGTAGAGATGCCTGAAATATGAATAGAAGCCAACAAAGTCAGAGTCTTAGAGAAGTCTAGACTTCTAACAGAAGTGTCTGTTAATAAGAGCAACATGGGCACCTGGCAGCCCCAAACTCCAAGCTTGCAGACCTGACTATCTCAGTATTTAACAAAACAATGGCCTCTGATTAACAGGATTCATCTCCTTAGAAGGCATCTGGAACACCTTCTGATTCCTGAACACGTCATATGGAGTCTCCTACCCTGACCTCAGCAAGGTTCTCAAAATACTTCTTCCAAATATGCACTCCCACTCTCCATCTCATTACCTGTGTACATGAAGGAAACACTGCACTGACTCATCAGATACTACATATTCAAAATCATCACCATTATCTTAGATTAAAAACAAGTTGGTAGCTACATTGGGGAGTGTGTGGGGGTGTGTATGTGTCTATATGTGTCTGTGTGTCTCTGTGTGTGCTATTGTTCTGTCTTTATGCAATACATTTGTCATAGACAAACCCTACTAAAGAAAAGTCCACAGCAAATAAGGAAATGTTCACCTCTAAAACCTTGTTAATATACTAACACATATTAAGGCCCGGCCACCTATGGCTGCCTATGAATTATAAATAGCAATTAAAAGAAATAAATATACCCCAGGAACAGGTGGAGGAGGCACAAAGACAGGAGAGTGGATAGCTCAAGCTCTCAGAATATCAAAACCAAACTATATGAATGAAAAAGCAAGGGTTCTGGGAAGAAGAGTCACCTTCCACAGCCTTCCCTATAGCCTCTCTGCCTTTTATTTATTTAGACCCTTTTGGTCACCATTCCTGCATGATGTATGTCCACCGAGCATTTTTAATGTTGTGAATATTTAATGTTACAGCTTCACACTTTAAAATGCACCCAGGAAATGTACCCTCCGTTGCCTCCTCTCAGCTCCCCAGAGTCTTCCTCATCCTGTTCAAATTTAGACATGAACATTCTATCCCTCAAATTCTAGGCTTATAAATGACTTAAATGTCATACCTAAAGCTTCTTGGCAAAGCAAATTTGCTAAACATGGCCTTAATAAATTATCTTCCTAGAAAAGAAAAATAATGTTTCCCACCTCTAAAAAGCCAGCCAGGCAATAATGAATACTGAACACATACGAATGACTGTTCTTCCCCCTGCCCCCCATGACATAAGCCATAGACACCACCTTCAAAAGAGTAGTACAGTTCCATTCTCTTAAAGGGAGCTCATGAGGAAGTCATCACGTGCATGTGGTCCTTCATATTCCATTCTCAAGAGCAATAGCAATTTGCTATGTGTTTGAGTAGTATGTGCACCAGTCAATTAGTCAAAATACATAGGTTAATTAGCAGACCCAGAGACCTGGAAAAACCACAGAAAAGCAGTAGAAGGCAATGATGGTTTCTAGTCTTTTCCCTACAGCAATGGCCTTTTATGTTAAGAATTCGGGATATGACTTGAAAGTAGAAGGGATCATACAGAGGCGGGAAGGGCTCTAAGGGGAACTGGGTGGGTAAAAAGACAGGGTTAAAGGGGGGTGAGGAAGACAAAATGTCACATTTTCTCTCATATGCAGATATATGTATGGCATAAAAGCAAAAAGGGGACCATTTGGGGGAGGAAAGAGATCAGTGGGAAGGGGAGGAAGGATGGGAAAGGGAGTGGGAGAGTAAAGATTAATAAAGTAAATATATATGCATGTACATGAAATGTTAAAATGAAACCTATTATTTCATAAGCTGTCTTAACTGGAAAAAGGAAAACAAAGAAAATTGGGGGGTCTAGTTGAAGATGGCATAATGGTGGTTCACATCTGTAATCCCAGCACTCAGGAGGCTGAGGCACAAGGATTGCAAACTCTGGGACAGGAGCTGGATGACTGACTTGAAAGACCTAAGAGCAATGGACCTTCAGCCAGCCTCTGGTCCTCTCAGAGGCGAGTGGATGTAGGACCTGAGCACAGGAGTCTGACTGAAAGTCTAAGATACAGTTGGACCCCAGTCTCTGCTTCCCTCAGCACCATCCTTCGCCCACCTCTGCTGAGAATGAGGCAGACTCCCTGCGGGATAAAACACTGGGATGCTGGGTGTGATCGAGAGGATAGAGTATTAAAACATGCACAGCAGATTTATTGGGGGTTTACATACTAACCTTGAGACCCCAGCACCTTCACCACCTCCACCACCCCAGGCCTATTTCCATTCATTGTGAGACACTATTCAGAAGCGTCTTCCCTATAGAAACTGATCCAAATAAAAATGACCTAAAGATGCTGACATTAAGACATTCCCCACAGAAATGCTCCAGCTACCCTAGTGAAACCCACATTCAACAAGCCTCACCAACACATGTGAGTTCCCAGTGATATGAGGAGACTCCTCTCATACACATATAAAGGGGCCAAGACCACTGGGACATGTGACGTCAAGAGAAGCCAGAACAAACAAGAAGAAAACAGCAGCCAGGAGGAAACAGCCTATGAAGAGAGAAAAGTAAACTTGAAAACACTCCCATGTGCTTATAAATTTAAAATATGATGGCATAAGGAAAATCCCAATGGTAACAAGTTCACATTGAAGAATTCTCTCAGGAATGCAGCCCAAGTCCTATAGAAAACTGGAAAAGGAAAAAAAAAGGATAAGAAAACAAAACAAGACTGTTTGAAAATCCAACAGCTAAACAAAAAGATTCAAAATAACAATTTGCTCTCAACTCACTTTGTGAATAAAAGAAATTTAGATTTCCCAGAATGGAAGACATGGGTTTGAAGGCCAAGCAATGAAAACAGAAGCATATACTGTGAAATTTCACTCCACCGTAAGTAAAAGATAATTCTACAAACTTTCAGAGAAAAAAGAGGATAAGAGAGTTTCAACAAAAGTATAAAGAATCTGAGAGAAGAGCAAGTCATGGTGACACCCACTTGTAACCACAGATACTCCAGAGGCTGAGGTGGAGGGATCAAGTTTAGTCTAGCCTAGACAACAGAGCAAGACCCTCTCTCAAAACAAACAAATCAGAAAGAGTTCAGATTTTCAATAGCAGCTCTGGAAACTAGAAGCTAATGAAGCAGAGAAAGAAAATGTTTTATAATCCAAAACTTTATATAGCCAAACTGAAATAAAATGTGTGGGTAGAACAAAGACATTTATAGACATGTGAAATCTCAAAACACTTCCCATGCAACCTTTCTGAAGGCGGTGCTAAGTACTAAAGGATGTGTCCCACCAAAATAATAGAATCAACAAAGAAAAAGATTCTGAATCCAGGAGACAGGGAACTAAGCACTAGAGAGAGGTAATGGGGCTTGCTGGAGCTGATGGCCGAGGAAGCTTTCAAGATGGCTACTGGAGTTTAGGTCTGGAATGTTTCTTAAAGGCCCATATATCAGAGTTTTACTCTCTAGTTTGATGCTACTGGGAGATGGTGGAAGCTCGTCTTAATTTGGTCCTTTTTGTATGAGCTACTTAAACCAGACGTCTCATTGTTGCACTCAAACATGTCTGAGGAAGACAGTGCATGCGGTGTATACTACACAGAGTCACACACTCATACACTGGGCAATGAGAAGGATAAGACTGGAAATGAGCCCTAGACTGTTCCACTGTACTACACACTTAGAGACCCTTATAATTTTTCCTCAGCAACTCTTTGAGCAACTTTACAATATTAAAATGGTTCTGACTTTAGGACTACCTGGTCTAATGAACTGTAAGATATTATCAAGATGAAGGTCGTAGATTTGGATTTGAAAAGCTAGACCATCAGAGGTCATTTATTTTCTAGTGAACAGAACAGTGATTCCTTTTGTCATGAGCAGGGACTCACAGGCGGGTGTTTCCAACCATAGACTAATAGCATATATTTTGTATCTCTGCTTTTCATAATCAAATATGCTATTAAAATGCACTCCTTATCCCCCAAAATAAGTAATTTCGGTACATGTCCAGAAGGGGACACATATAAAAATGGACACAAAAATTCTGTCTACAGTTACTTTTAATGGAAACATCCACCCACATCAGAATGAATAAGCACACTGTGGTAAAGTCACACAATCTATCACCATACTATAGTGAACAGGAATTGGTAACAGTGACACACAATAACATGGATGAATCTCAAGGTCAAATATCTGAGTAACAATGCCCATTCCCCATGATTCCACTTTGTATGGTCCAAAGACACGCACAAGTAAGCAATGAATTATTTTAGGGACATAGCAAAAAGTAGAAATTGTGTTTTAGAAAGGGAGTGATCAATAAACTTAAAGTTCGGGGGATGGCTACATCCAAGGACAAGGGTGGAGTCCTGACACACACAGGGGTGGAAGGCGACAGTGCTGAAGGCAGGTGCTCTTTTGTTCCAAATTCACGTGTGTTATATCATGCCATGTACATCTCACAACCCTCCTTTTAGAATATCTAATCAAAGCAATTAAATGAGATGATGACTAATGGAAAGAGTGGTGACAGACATACAGCAGCTGCCCATCATTTCTCTAATTCTTGGTTCACTATAAATATTTTAAAACAAATGGGCAAAAGTAAATAGTGGGTTTTTTTGCAAATTGAATGACTGCTAATAGGCTGGCAAAGGTCACGGAATGATATTTGACGCCTGTCCAAATCAAGGACAGGCAAGGACCCCACTCCCAATTCCCACCAGGGTCATTTAAGCCCACTTAGCTAAAAGTAGACATCTGGAGGTGTTTCGTCCTTTTCACCACCTTGGTCTCTACCGTGGTCCTGTTTTTTACTAGAAAATAGTCCTTTTGTGAAAACCATGAGCCAAGGGAAGTCCACGCAGGAAGCAATAGCAATGGAAGTACCATGGGGCTTGTTGGAATGCTTTTGCAGTGTACTTTGACCCTGACAATACACATCCCCAAATCAGTTTGAAAACATCTGTCTCACAAACCAAAGAGCATTGCAGGTAACTCAGACAGTGGTCATGAAGGTCTGACTCTGGTCTGTCTTCATGTTGTTCTTCTCTTTTCATAACCTTGAAACTGCTTGGAAGACAGACAGGCAAAAACACCCAGAGTTTTATTATTTCAACAGAAGAGACTTCAAAGAAGTGGTATCCAGACCGTCAAATTTGTAAGTCAATTAAAATGAGAAAAAAAATTGTTTAAAGCAGAAAATCTGGCAAAAACTACATCATTGCTGGCATTCTGAAAACTGGTGAAAACCAGAGAGAGAAGGGAAAGAAAAGGGAGATGGCTTGGCCTCTGCTACGGTGGTGGGAGGTGGGGAGAGCAAATGAAAACCAGAACAGTACCTTCATTTGCTCAGTCATTAAGCACCTACTGTGTGCTAGGCTCTGTGCCTTAAAAAGCATGGGGAATGAATTTTATAGGAAAAAGCAACGTGCTGCTTGATGTGTGAGGGAAAAGCCAGGGGCTACCATGGGGGCTTAGAAAAGCTTTGTCAGGGAAGCATTATCTACCCCAGACTCTTAACAATGATGACGATGAGGCTTGGCCTCACTTGTCAAGACTGAGGAAGAGGTGTGAAGCCCATGGGGAAAGGCAGATGTGGCACCCCCGTGCTTACAGCATCCAGGAACAGGTCAGAAGGCCTGGTATACAGAAGGCAAGAAGAGCAGTTAAGGCTGGGTTCGTGTTCTCCCCAGTTTAAGGCCCAGTGAACAAACCCAGAAAATGTATCTCCTTCTATCTTCAGAACAGAACTTGAGATGCATCCACTCCATTCAGTTTCTGCTGGTGCTTTGCACCCTTGTGGTAACATTCAGGATAGGAGGTCTGGCCACAATAGGGCAGCATGGCTCAGGGTACACAATCGGACGATAAAAATTTAAACCACACTACAAGATTCTTTGCAAGAAGAAATACGCTAGGGAAGGACATGATTTCTACTCCTAGAAACCTCACCATTACATATTAACAGGAGCCCCTAAGCATTGCAAAATCTGTTCTGGGGACTCATGACCTGTTTTATCACCTGCCCATTATGGAAAAAACCTCTGATGAGATGAATCAGCTGAACATTTTAGATTTCCAAACCTGCTCACATAAGGTCTTTGTAACATGAGACTGGGAGTGGGAGGATGTCTGCCCCAAATCCTTTAGTCCTAAACTGCCCCTGCTTCTCACAATAACCACTCTGGTCCTCTTAAACAGAACCTGTCAGGAGCCCATTGAGCTGTCTCTACCTAGGCATCGTTACACATTTGTTTCAACTATAATTATTCCTTCATGCAGACAGAACTCACTCTGGTGTCAGGCAAAGTGGGGCAATGAACTAAGCAGCTAGTGGGGTACAGTGAGAAAGGCTTGAGACTCACAATACACCCTAAAGCCTTGATTCTGACTTTATCAAGGTAAACCAAATGGTCCTGCCTCTACCCAACTCTATTCAGCACCTTTAGTCATGTGGATCCATTATGTGCTTCCTTATCCTCTTCAGATTAGCCCTTACGTTCTTGTTCTGACCTGCTCTCACTAGGATAAAAATGTTGGGCTGTCAGGGAGAAGCAAAGAGTGGGAAGCAAAAAATGTCTACAGTGCAATTTGTCCCAAGGTCTCTACAAGCCCTGGTGTTGGCCTTAACCTCTTCTGTCCAGAGGCAATGCTGCTGGAGATAATATCGAATTGTTTTCCTCAAAAAACTAGTACCATACTTGAAGCTAACTCATTCTCTACTTTTGTCATCTTTTAAAAAATAGGTCTTGGGAGATTGCTCAATGGGTAAAGCACTTGCCATTTAAGCAAGAGGACCCCAGTGCAGGTACCCAAGACCCATGTAAAGCCAGATGTCGTACAACATGAGATGTCTGTAATCCCAGCGCTCCTAGAGCAAGATGGGAGGCAGAGACAGGAGAATTCCCAGATGCTCCTGGGCCAGCTGGCCTGGCATACACAGTGGCAAACAACAAGAGATTATCTCAAACAAGATGGAAGTCGAGAACCAATATCCAAGGTTGTCTTCTGACCGCTACACACAGGTTGTGGCATGTGCATGCCCATATTCACATACAAGCGCGTGAGCACACACACACACACACACACACACACACACACAGATTTTTAAAGATATCAGGCATGGTGAAACACATCTGTAATCCCAGCATCTAGGAAAGCTAAGGCAGAGTGGTAAATTTGAGGCAAACAAAAACAGCAAAAGATATCACTAAAATGTCCCTCAAAGACCTATGTGCTAAGGCTTGGTCCCTAGGGTGACCACTGGTGGAGCCTTTAAGAGCAAAAGCCTGGTAGGAAGTCTTTAGGTCACTGAGACATGCCCTTGAAGGGGATCGTGAGAACCTCTAGCCTA
>NW_008359963.1:378259-394378 GCF_000622305.1 Nannospalax galili | reverse complement strand
CACACCCTCCCAGATCCACCGCGGGGGCTCTCTCTCTCTCTCTCTCTCTCTCTCTCTCTCTCTCTCTCTCTCTCTCTCTCTCTCTCTTCACCTTGACCATGAGGGTGAGCAGCTTTGCTCTAACAATTATTCTTTGTCAATGTGCTTCATCACAGGTCCAAGAGTAACAGAGCAACCAACCATGAATTGAGCCCTCTAAAACTTGTGAACCAAAATAAACCTTTCCTCTTTATAAATTGGCTGAGGTATTTGTTATAGTAACAGAAAGTTGACTAACAAAGATATATCCCAAAATGGTCAGATTGTTTCTTCTACCACACTATGCCTTGGTCATAGACATCAGTTTGAGGCCTTGATTGATGTTAAAGGATGGATGAGCATCAACAGAGCCTTCTTGTTTGTGAAAGAAAGTTCTGAGAACTCAAACACCTATAAATGCAGGCCTGGATGGCACAGTATAGGACATACCTTAGCATGTGAGTGCTTAAGGGAGCTAGTCTATTAAATCAAGTGTAAATATGAGTTTACATTTTTCATGTGGGGACCCACTTGGGAACCCCTTGCCAGAAACCATAAATTTGCTCTATAGGTTTTGTTGAAGATTCTGTCCCATCTGTGGGAAGACACTGGAGCTGTCACTCCATGAAAGAGACGTGGAGGGAGCAGATGGCTGATAAAACAGGAGGCTAGGGCTGGAAGGCAGAGCCCAGATTTAGTTTGCAACCTGGTACCCAACAGTGTCAAATTAGACGCTCTCGAACCATATGGCTCTTTAAAATAAATACCTGTCTGTCTAGTCCTAGAATGGAAGGAACTTAAAGTCTCCTCCCACTCCCAACCCCTGCCACAGCATCTGGGCCATCCTTAGTACACTGTGGCCAAGGAGAAGCTTAGCACAAGGTAAGAACCCACATCAATGGTTCCCCGTCCAAAGGTCTCAAAGGTCTTTGGAATCTTTCTGATTCTGACCTCCCTTTCACTGTTCTCTTTTTCCTTGCCCTGCTGAGGTTCAAAGACACCACACATACATGTCTGTGTGCACATGCACATACTCTAGACCCCTATCTAACATGTTTCTATTTTGTCCTTGTTCTAACCTACCCAAAATGGTCTTTCCTCTCCATATCTCCCCACCTTCCAACATCCTCCCCTCTTCTTCACTGACACTGATACAATTTTTCTGTGATCCCTAAAACGTCACCCTTCACCTTTACACTTGGCTCAGACTCTCGGCACTCCAAGCCCCTTAACAACCCCCACAAGGCCTTGAGACCTCTCCTACACCTGCTGTGAGCTGCCCCAGTGGTCACATTTCATCTTGACTGGAGATGACATAACTTGATCAAGTTTTTTTTCAAAATATATTTTTTGTGCATTTCATGTAATACTAACCTGACTCTTTCTGAGACAAATCCCCATCCCTTGGAAACAGACATGAAGAAGAGCCTGGAGTGGGCAGGGTGGGAGAAAGACCCAGAACAGCAATGGCAATGTCATCCTAATTATGTCACTTTCTCCCCTTCTAAGGGCCTATACATGTGTGAGACACTGTATAAATGCACTGAGTGCATTTCTAACACTAACGCAAGCATAGCTTAATGTTGACATCAATTTTTGACACAAAATACCTTCATCGCATAGAACTGATGTCCTCAATGATTCTGGCAAATGAGCTCCCCCTCATTGGCACAGTGACCGTTGAAACTAGTCATGGAGTCACCTTCCATCCTCTGCGCCTGTTCAGCGTGAGTTTCTGTTCCTCGTCTTTTAGAAAGTCCTTCAGTCCCCTTATACATTCTCTTGTGCCCTGAAGTCAGCCCAGCCTTCTGCTTCTTTGACACTCTTATCCTAGAACCTGACCACTCTGCCACTTTGGGTCTTCAAGAAGCCAGTACCAGATGAGATCATATATGGCTGATGCTCCTTGGGAGATATTCCATGAAGGGTGGGAGGGGGAGAACAGAGGAGGTAGGCAGAATCCTCAGACCTCACCTGTGTAGCCCTTTGACATGGAAACTGGGTGGGAAAAGCCTCCAGTCATATTGAATTCTGGAACAGTCAGATGAGTAGTATCCAAACTGGCTTCTCTCTCACCTACCACAGCCTGTAGAAAAGGGTGACTTTAATGCCTTTGCCACACTCTGTCTGGGCCAGAGACAGCCTCCAGGAAGCATAGCGGCAGCACAGAGTAAGAGAGAAACAGACTTTCAACATAGATACTGGGTCAAAGAGAAAGACACAGAGAAGAATCTGAAGCTTGACTCCTGCCTACATTACTCTCCAAAACCAGTTCTAGCCAGATTGTAGCCTAAAATATGAAAGACAAAAACTATAAAGCCTTTGGAAAACACAGGAGAGCTCATGATGGGAAAAGGAGTCCCATAAACCATAAAGGAAGAGAGGAATAAGTTAGAATATATTAAAATATATTTAAAGGTTTTCATTATCAACCTTAAGAGCTTCTGTGTGGCATCTGGGGAGATGACTCAGCAGTTAAGAGCACTTGCTGCTCTTCCAGAGGACCTGAGTTCGCTTCCCAGCACCCACATCTGGTGGCTCACAGCCTACCTGTAACTCCATCTCTGGGGGATCTGATGCCTTCTTCTGGCCTCTATGGGAACCCACATATAAACACACACAGACACACATACATACACATTAAAAAAAATAAAAATAAATTTTAACAGAATTTCTGTTTTAATCAGAGAGAGAAAAGATTATCCAGAGTGGATGAACCAGTTTTAACATATGTAACTAATAAGAGGCTCATGCCAAGCATATGGAAAACCTACTGGAAGCTAATTAAAATGTCACAACAACAGAGGACCCAATATTACAAAAGGTAAGAGATTTGAACAGATGTTCCAAGAGAAAATACACAAATGGCTGATAAACACGACTAGGTGCCAAGAATCATCAGTGGAGGGAAGATGTACATTCAAACCACAATGCGATTGCACCTCACACTCACCTGCATGGCTAAAATCAAGCACAGATACCACAAAGTGCTACAAAGAGTGTGGAACAACAGAAGTTTCCATGTGCAAAGGAAGAGAAGTTTCCATGTGCAAAGTGTTAGAAAATTTTTTGCAGTATCAGCTACTCAGCTGGATGTATGCTCCCCTTGTGACCCAGAAATCCTACACCAAGATGTAGAGGTCCTGAGAGGTGACAAGATGAGATCTATAACGTTCCCAGGAAAGACATGCACAAGAATGCTACAGCCTCAGTATGTGTCAGTAGGAGGAGGCAAATGTCCATCAGGAGGCCAGTGGAGAAATAGAGTGTGGTATGTACATTCCACAGCACACTGAAGAGCTCACCGGTACATCAAGGCTGAACCCAACAATGGGGATGAATTTCACAAATACCACGCAGACAGACACATACCTATAATCATCTAAAGTTCAAAAACAGGTGAAACTAAAACATGGTATTTAGGGATTCGTACTTAAGTGGTAAAATTATTGGAAGAAATATAAGGATATCATGAGCATTTAAGATAGGATAGTAGTGACTGTTGAGGGAAGGGACGGGTGTCCAAGGGTTTGTGAGCTGCTGCCCAGTGTCTGCATCTGTGGTGCTGAGACTGAAGCCAGGGCCTCAGGCATGCTAGGCATGTGCTCTGCTTCTAAGTCCAAGAATCTGTTTTTAACCTGAAATTTTGCTTTATAATAATGTGAAAAACCTTCCCATTATATTTTACATTTTTTTCTCAGTTGTGATATGTTTAACAACTTTTTTAAAAAGGAAGGAAAGAAGGGAGGGAGGGAAAAGAAGGGAGGGAAGGAGGGAGGGAGGGAAGAAGGGAGGAAGGGAGAAGGAGGGAAAAAGAGGGAAGGGGAGGGAGGGAGGGGACCACAGACAACCTGGCTTCTACCTCTAAGAGCTGACTTGTTCCAGTGAGGAACATGTGAAAAACATAGCAAACAAGAAATAGAAGGCTAGTCACACACAGGTTAATTTCATAACACAAGAGCTCATGTCTATCTTTTTTAACAAATGAACTGGTGACAGAAATGATTGCTAATGGACTTTGAGGCAGAGCTGTCTGCCTAGATTGCCCAAATTGGACACAATGGCTGCCCCACTCAGGCAAGTGAGGCTGTCCCTTCCCTCCCTCACCTGACTGGCAGTGGAAATTGCAAGGAAAGACCTCACTGTGACTCACAGTAGCAGATGATTGATGGGTAATTTTGCCAAGGTTCTTTAGGGATTGCCTTGTAAAGGGTGCTTTTAGTACTCTGATAATTACTGGGTAAGCCAGCAGGCGCTTTTTCATTCAAAGACATTTATTTCTTAATTAAAACGACATGCAAATGTTAACATTTATTAATTATTTTACTAGTTCACAGCAATATAATTAACTGACTTTTAACAGCTGGAAATGATGCTGCCATCTCTGAGACGTTGCAGTAGTCAGGCTAGGGGAAAACGTGAGTAGGAAATGCTGCCCTCTTCACTGTCTCTCCTCATCTCACCCCAGCATGCTCACAGAGTGAGCTGCAATACTTCCTCCTACCCATAGGCACATGCCAGTGCCATCAAGAAGGGGGTTCTCGGGGCTGGAGAGATGGCTCAGTGGCTAAGAGCACTGGCTGCTCTTGCAGAGGACCCAGGTTCGATTCCTAGCACCCACATGGTGACTGACAACCATCCATAACTCCAGTTCCAGAGGAATCTGACGCCCTCTTCTGTCTTCCATGGGCAGTGCACAACATAGGTGCACTTACATGCATGCAGGCAATACACTCATACACATAAAATAAAAAACAATAATAAAATATTTTTAAAAAGAAGAGGGTTCTCCCTCCTACCAGGGCTTACTAGAGGGGAGAGGCAGGTGCAGTGTGCTCCATCCAACAGGGAGGAGTATTTTAGCTCCTGGCTAAGGATCATCAGCACACGTGATGATATAAGCAGAAAGACTTCTGGTTAATTATCTTTCTGTTCACTACAGAAACCCAGAAGCTGTGTTCCTTTTGCCCCCTTGGGATGTCCTTGCTCCCAACTCCTTGAATCTGTGGGTGGGTCTGTAAATTTCTCTGACCAACAGAACATACAGAAAAGACTTCCAAGTCAGCCCTCAAGAGAACTGTGGATTTTGCTCCAGTGTCTTCAGAACCTGGCACCATCATATTGAGAAGTCAGCCTGGCCTCCTAGAGACAGGAGAGCACACAGAGTAAGGTTCAGCTGGCAGCCAACAGTCATTCAGACATGGGCCACCATCAGATGACTTCAGCCATGTGGGTGACTCCAGGCCAAGCCAGCAAAAGACCTGTCCAATGGCAGCCCCAATGGCAGCCCCATTCAAACAGTTGTTGGATATGTCTACATTGTGTTCCCATGTTAGCTCTGCCTCTTAGCAGTGAGACCATCAGCAAGCCCCTTAACACTCCTCAGTCCTTTTCCTAATCCATAAAACAGAGATCATGACAGTACTTTCCATAGGTGACCATAGTAAGGACTGTGCAAAATTATGGCAACCATGAACTGGGATAGTCTCTAAGATGGGAAAGGTACTAGTGATGGTAGATGTGTCCCACTGGAGGACCCCAAAAGATGGTTAAGAATTGGCTGAGGACTCCTACCCACCTCCATCTCACCCCAAAAGTAGAGAAAACAGGTTCTACTTTCTTTGGGGAAAACACTGTCTGAGCCTCCCTGGGTCAGGGAAGTGCTCCTTCTCTACCTTCTAGGTACACTCCAAGTTGTCCCCACATCTCACTGGTGACTAAGAAAGCTAGAGTAAACCAGGTGTGGTGATGCATGCCTTTAATCCCAGCACTTGGGAGGCAGAGGTAGGTGGATCTGTGCAAGTTCAAGGCCAGCCTGGTCTACATGGTGAGTTCCAGGTCAGCTGGGGCTACAGGGAGACCCTGTCTCAAAAGAAAAAAAAAAGAAGAAAAAAAGAAGAAAAAAGAAAGCTATAGTAGTAGAGGGCAGAGCTGTGGGGGATGTAAGATCTGCCTCTCTAAATGAAGCAGAATGGATGTGAAGACAGTGACTGTTGGCCAGAAGCTGTTTTAACTTCTGTACAAGAAAAATCACCTGTGAAGTCACTCCCAGCTGAGGAGGACACTGGAGAGACAAGGACGGAGGCAGCTGGAGGTCTAGAGACTGCTCCACAGGAGCTGCAGTCTCACAAAAGTCATTGGAGGAGTTCTTGAGAGACAGGTTTAAATAGCTACCATTTACATGGAGTGCCAAGCCAGCCAGCTCAGGATAGTACCCAAGGGTAGATGCTGCTATTATTATTTTACAGACAGAAAATTGAGACTTGGGGAATTTAAC
Organism: Nannospalax galili; assembly: GCF_000622305.1. NCBI lineage: Eukaryota > Metazoa > Chordata > Mammalia > Rodentia > Spalacidae > Nannospalax > Nannospalax galili. The sequence goes on along the minus strand of NW_008359963.1, from coordinate 388,083 downwards.
TGGTTTGCCTAAGGTCCAAATGCAGTAGGAGCCAGAGCTGGGATAACAGTCTGAGCATATCTGATTCCCCATCGATGCTTCACCCCCAGGCTCTTCCAGATTACCAACAGGATGCATGGTGAAGCAGACACGTGGCAGTGCAAGGCTGAGACCAGGAGACAGAGAGACCAAAAGCCGGGGTACAAACCAGGCGCGATCAACCAACTTGTAATCCCAGCACTCAGTGGGCAGAGGCAGGGGGTTTGCAGGTTCAAGGCCAAGGTCCTGTCTCAGAGATAAAAAGGAAGGGAAAAAAGAACAATCAACAGCATATAGGTATGATGGGCTCTCCCTCATCCCAGGAAGGAAACTGGATGCTTCATATGAGCAGGCAGTGAATTGAAGCACCTAAGAGAAGGCCTCAGTGAGAGAGGGAGCACCTCAGAGAGCGAGCACCCTACTGGAACACCAGTGCACCATGTCTGCTGTGACATGTCTTCATCGCCTGAGCCCTGGGTTCAAACACATGAAGCTGTCTGGGCCAGGGGGAACCTTAAAACCTCCTGCTACTGGGGAAGTCAATATTCTGCCTACCTAGAGTCAACTGTGGGGAACTGTAGCCACAAATAGGCCTGGGAACATGGCCATCCAGAAGTCTGATAGCACAGCCCTGGGTCACAAGTTATTCAAGGGAAAGGATAAGGTCTGAGACTGGTAGCAGGGGTTGGGGGGAGAATAGGTTCAAAACTATGAAAAGATCACTGCAAGTTCATAATCAATAGATGTTTAATTAAATGTCTACAGAAGTGACATGCCAACCTCATTTGTTAAATTATTATTCATAAGAATTTCATTACATTTGGAAACAATCCGTATTTTAGGTTTTTGTAATTACTTCACAAGAATTCCAAGTGTGAATGAGAAATCACAGCAAATTGTGAATTAGATAAGTTGTTCATAGTTAGATTGCTTCAAAGGCAAAATTATTTTTAAAAAAGTCTTCCAAAATATTTACACTAAAGAGTGATATATTTAATGCAGCATTTTTTTTCAAAGGAGACAGGGTGGGGCCTCTGAAAGAAAGAGTTCCTAGAATCTTTAAACAGACTTGCTGATGCTGTCTTGTATAAACATATGACAGGAGAGGTGTGAAAATATTGCTGAATCCAAGTTTGTGTACAGCACTGCATTGGTCAGGCCAGAGATGTGGCTTAGGGGTAGAGCACTTGCCAAGCATACTGAAGGCCCTAGGTTTGATCCCTAGTGCACACGTGCACGCGCACACACATTGGAATGTTGGTGTTCATTAACTCTTACCTGCATTGAGGGAACCCTTTTGGCGCCTAGCAGCAGAGGATACAGAGTAGGACAGTTCCCATTCAAGCTCCATACTATACTTAACTCTTTGTCCCAAAGCAAGTGGCTCAACCTTTTTGAGCCTTCTTTACCTCATCTATAAAATGAAGAGGGGGCTGGAGAGATGGCCCATCAGTTAAGAGCACTGGCTGCCCTTGCAGAGAACCCTGGTTCAATTCCCAGGATCTACATGGTGGCTAACAACCATCTGTAACTCCAGTTCCAGGGGATCCAATGCCCTCTTCTGGCTTCCTCGGGCATTGTACAACACAGGTCCACTAACATATATGTAGGCAATACACTCACACACATAAAATAAAAATAATAAATAAAATTAAAAAGAAAGGAGAATTTTTATAAAACTCCATGGTTAATTAATCCCCAACAAACTGAATCATTGATCTGTGGGTGCTTCCCATAGATGAATGAAGTATTTGAATAGGAATCCAGTGTTTCATAGGTCTACAGAAGATCAAAGACTCTTTATAAACATCCATCTGGCTGGAGTATGCGGGGTAAAGAGGGGAAGAAGGAAAGGGAAGAAAGGGAGAAATCCAGAACCAAAGAAACTATAAAATCATCTGTATAAAAAAATAAGAAACATTCCAACTCTCTTCTTGCATATTTACATGTGTAAACATGTAGTGAAAAAAAAGACTGAAAGGTGTATATCAAGTGATATGCAGTCCTGCCTCTGCCAGGGGAGCAGGTTTTCTGTAGGGAGTCAAAGCAGGACAGTGGGCAATAGAGGGTGCTAACAGCCTGGAGTGATGCCACAATCTACAAGAAAGAAACCTAGGTATATCAGCCAGGTCTCCAAACTCGAGTGAAACACAGTTTCCCCTGGAGGCTCCCAACCACATCGGATCCTGAGTGAGCAGCAAAGAATTCTTGACAGAGAAGAAGAGACCCAGTCTGAATCTTTCATGCTAAGTAACATCACCAGGCAAAGAGGTCCAGAAACAAGTCAACAGCTCAGCTCAAGAGAGCTCCTGGGAGGTAAACATGTCTTCACATCTCTCTCTACCTGAGTGTCTGAGGTGACAGAAATGTCAGTGAAGTCTGCATTCCAGCCACCTGTGACCTGCTGTGTAGTATCTGAGGGACAGAGAAAGCCCCAGCATTCTGTCACCAGGAGTGGGTCGGCTGTGTGCAGCCAGGCGTTCAGAGTCACATACTGTTCTCTGGCCCCAGTAATCTTCCTATAGACATGCCCTGAGTGCGCAAACACAACCATGTTCAAAGATGCGTAGTGTCTGCCCTGGAGGAGCTCACAGACCTTGGGAGGGAAAGAAGTAAGCATACCATCACCATTTCATAGGCTTCAGCTTCCATCTCAAGGGAGCAGTGCAGCGCAGCAATGCATGGCAGGTACACCTGACCCAGTTGGAGCAAGGAGTTAAGAGGCAGTCCCTCTGAGCAGAGTCATAAAAGCTAAAGAGAACTGAAGAGGGGAAGAGCTGAGCTGGTATGGATGGGTTGAGATGCATATCCATATGCCCAAGTGCCCTGCAGCCAGCTCTCTTGAGGCCAGACCCTCCTGATGGCCAGATGACCAGTCTCTTTGCCATACCTGTTGCTGGGCATTGCCATGCAATGCTTTGGCACCAGAATTCTATGAGGTTCTCCTGCATGCATGCAGGCCTACAGGCAGAAAAGATTAGTCTTTGAGAACAGCCTGCTCTCTCACCCCCCCACCAAGAAGCTACAGCCAAACTAACATGGGTCTGCTGCTGTGAAGCTTCACGGTTTAAGGAAAATAATGAAGAAGACTTCTCAGATAGGCTCTAAAACATGAAGAAGACTTCTCAGATAGGCTCTAAAACATGAAGAAGACTTCTCAGATAGGCTCTAAAACAGTCATCACTAAACTTGCCTTGGAATTCTGATGTGACTTTTTCTCCTTTAACATATCCCTTCCTTTCTTTTTTTTATTCTTTGTGTATGAGTGTATTACCTACATGTATGTAAGTACACCTGTGTCCTGCAGTGCCCGTGGAGGACAGCAGAGGGTGTTGGATCCCCTGAAACTAGAGTTACAGATGGTTGTTAGCCGCCAGGTGAGTGCTAGGATCCAAACCCAGGTCTTCTTCAAGAGCAGTGTTCTTAACCACTGAGCCATCTCTCCCTATATCTCTTCTAACTGACTAACTTTGCTATACTTGGGTCACTCATACTGCCTCATACTGGGTGAACTCAAGCAAGTTTCCAAATCCCTGGTTTTTTAGAACACACAGAACACAAACTTAGATCTGGGCATATAGGTAACAGAGAATCTTTATTTCAATTAACAAGTATCCACTGAACACCTCTGTATGAGACACTGTGGCAAATACTAAGTAGAATGCAATGCATGTAGAGAATCTCAAGATACTGACAGTCAGGGACAATGAGACCCACTACAAAAGGAAGCAGCAACAAAGCAGGGCAGGCACAATGAGGCAGGCATTCTGAGAAAGAATTTCATGTCAGAAAGGCAACTGCAAAGTTCCCCCTAAACTAAGGGGGTATACCTACTTCAGTCTGTCCTTGGCCTCCTATCTGGGGTGAGTAGACATTTGTTCATGTCTCCCCAGGAACAGTGTCACACAACAGCATATGCTCCCAACTCCTGTGGCATGCATTGATTCTGGCATGCAGTTCCTTTCCTGCAAACGCAGCCCCAGTACTTCCCTAGCCAGATTACGGTATGGTTCAACTCTATTTACAGACCTAGTGGCCTCATCCTGAAGCAAGAGTAGATATTAGCCTTTAATAGGGAGCCTTCCATGGGCCCCTCTATAGGCCTGAGGACTTTAGAGGGATTGAAAAGTTGGAGGTTATCAAGCCAGATGTCACCAGCATTCCAGGAATCTCAGGATTCAACTCTGTCCTACTCAAGGCCTGACCTCCAAATAATGAAACTTGTCAAAACTGAGAGTCAGCCTCCACTGGGACAAAGCTACTCTAGTAATTAAGTTCTGGGTCAGATCCTCAGATCTTTCTGCCATCTGGCTGTAGCTTTACACCTAGCCTTTAATTGAAAATTAATCACCTCGAGCCTTCATTGGCTTTCTTCAATTGACTGCTCCTATCTGCACATATCCAATTCTGTCTTCCTTTTTCAAAAGACTACCTTCCCCTACATTGGCACAGTGTCACAGTTCCCAATATAGGTTTAAAGAATGGATAGATCTCATGATATATGGCTGTTTGGATGGACAGATGAAGTTCCACTGAACTGCTAAAGCATTCTTAGAAAGAGCTAAATTTGTTCTGAAAACCACTAACACGTACTAACAAAGGATTATCCTCTAATAAGAGCACTAACAACACACAGAAAGCAATTCTTGAGGGGCCTTTGAATTACCAGTAATTAATAATAAATCTATAAAGTCCATATTAAAGTGGACAGTTATAAACCAAACACAATATGATCATGAAACACTAATCTATAACCTTATAAACTTCAGTCTCGATATTCAGTCTGAGGGGTGAGAAGACTCTCTGGCTCAGGTCTGAGGTCCTCTGCCCACTGTGTTCTGGAACCCTCTGGATTATAAAGTCATTTCACTGGGCACCAGTTCCTTTAGAATATTTTGCCAAATTGGATTTATGACACAGTTATCAGGCAAGACCCAGGCAAGGGATGGGAAATTGAAGGATTTCTTAACAGTAGAAACCTCTGGCATTGTTTCTAGATAAATCTAGGGTTACAAGGCCCTCTCTATTCTTCTCCAGCCATTTAACAAATTGCAAGAGAAACTGGAACCTCTCCAGTTGTTAGGAAATCTTTCAGCCCTGGGGATCAATGTCCTTCTGTTCACTCAGTGTGAGCTTGAAGACAACCTGGCAGGTCTGACTGCAGGCAAGCCCAGTGGGTCCTCCCTGATCTTCCTATGGTTAACTATTGCTTCAAAAGTTCTCATTAGGTGCTTAGATGTCTCATTTTGAAATCTTTTTTTTTTTTTTTGTAATGTATAAATGTTTTGCCTGCATGTAAACAGACATGTGTGTGCAATGCCTGTGGAGGTCAAAAGAGTGCATAAGATCCCCTAGAACTGAAGTTATAGATGATCATTAGCCACCATGTGGGTACTGGGAACTGAACCCATGTCCTCTGCAAGAGTAGCCAGTGCTCTTAACCACTGAGTCATCTCTGCAGTCCCTCATTTTTGAAATCTGATTGTCACAGGCTTTTTACTAAAAATATGTGCCCTATCCAGAGCCCTGCTGTGTCCTGTGCCCGATTTACCTTATTCCTGTTGTGCCGAATAGCTTTAGTTGTCAACTTGACACACCTGGGAAGAGGGAGCCGCAATTGGAGAATTTATTCTATTGGATTAACCTGTGGGCATATCTGTGAGGTATTTTCTTGATTGTTCAGTGATGTGGGAGGGCTCAACCATCTGTGGAGGATGCCACCCCTGGTAGGTGGTCCTGGGTTGTATAAGAAAACAGGCTGAGGGTCCCGCCCTACCCTCCCTCTGCTTCCTGGGCTGCACAACGCGCCAGCCTCTTACCTCTGTAAATCCAACAGCGCCCACCACGCCTTGACTCCCCCAGCCTCATTCACCCTCCCAGTTCCCCCGCCCTGTCTCCCCTCCTAGCCTGGGTACTGGCCCATTTCTTGTCTTCGCACCCCAGACACCTGGGCTTACCTCTCGGCCCGGAACCACCCCTGATCCTTTGCATCCAGACCAACCAGGGCTCTCAGGTCCCCAAGAGCCCTCTGGGCCTGGTCCCGCATTCACCTCCGTCTGATTCCCCTGGGCTGCACAACCCAACCCGCCAGCCTCTTTCTTCGGTAAATCCAGCGGCACCCACCACCCTGACTCCCCCAGCCTCATTCACCCTTCCACCTCCCCTGCCCCATCTCTCCTACTAGCCTGGGTACTGGCCCATTACTTGTCTTGGCACCACAGACACCAGGGCTGACCTCTCGGCTCGGAGCCACCACTGCTTCCTGATCCTTTGCATCCGGACCAATCCAGTTGCTTCTCAGGTTCCCTATAGCCTTCTGGACCTGGTCCTGCCCTCGCCTCCCTCTGCTTCCCTGGGCTGTACAACCCGCCAGCCTCTTTCCTGGGTAGGTCCAGCAGCGCCCACAATGACTTGACTCCCCCAATCTCATTCACCCTCCCAGTTCCCTGCCCCATCTCTCCTCCTAGCCTGGGTACTGGCCCATTTCTTGTCTTGGCACCCCAGACACCAGAGCTGACCTCTCTGCTCAGAGCCACTAATGGCTTCCTGGTCCTTTGCATCCAGACCAACCCAGTTCCTTCTCGGTCCCATGAGCCCTCTGGGCCTGGTCCCACCCTCACCTCCCTCTGTTTCCCTGGGTGGCACAGCTACTAGCCGCCCAGAGACCAACATTTTCCTGGGCCCTGCTCCCAGGCCAGTTCAGCCCCCAAATTCCTGAGATCAACATCTTCCCTGGAGGGATCCAGACCTTAGGAGAGAGGCTGAGAACATCTTATCCTCATCTGACTTGGGCCTCTGTGGGAATTCCTGAAGACAAAAGCAATTTGGCCACTCCAATATAAAATCAAAAGAGAACCGGAAGCCTAGACCAACCAGCATTTCATGCACAACAAGTAAACCACAAAGTCACATAAAGTTTACAAAAAGAAGCAGACCTAAACTTAAAGGCTTGGGTCTCACACAAGAATCAGAAATGACAAAAGAAATTCACATGTCAAAGTCGAAGAGAAAAAATAATAACATGAAAAACCAAAAGAACATATCCCCAACAAATATTAATAGTCCTCTAGAGGAGTGCAATGAGAACCCCCTAAAGATAACACAGGACATGGAGCTCAAAAGAACAATTGTAAGCATGATTTAAAAATCCAGTGAATTCAAAGAACAAAGAAACAAATCAAAGAACTGAAGGAAAATAGGAATGAATTCAGAAAAGAGTTAGAAATATTGAAGACTACTCAGGCTGATATGAAGAACAAAGTGAAAAACTCAGTAAGTCAATTAGAAACAACAGGAGAAAGCCTCACCTATAGGATGAATGAAATGGAAAATAGAATATCAAGACTGGAAGATAAAGTGGACGAACTAGGGGCTGGAGAGATGGCTCAGTGGTTAAGAGCACTGACTGATCTTGCAGAGGACCCAGGTTCGATTCCCAGCACCCACATGGCAGCTACGAACTGTCCTTAACTCCAGTTCCAGGGGAATCTGAAGCCCTCTTCTGACCTCCACAGCATTGCACAACACGGGTGCACTTACATACATTCAGGCAATACACTCATATACATGAAATAAAAATAATAAAATATTAAAAAGAAAAAAGTGGACAAACTAGACCACTCAAGCAAAGATTATGGAAAATTTAAGAAAATACAAGAATGGAATATGCAGGAATTGTCTGACACCATAAAAAGACCAGACTTACGAATCATAGGCAAACAGGAAGGAGAAGAATCTCAAGATAATGGTATGGACCAGATCGTCAACAGAATCATACAAGAAAATTTCCAAAAATTAGAGAAATACATGCCGATACAAATACAAGAAGCATATAGAACACCAAACAGAGAGGACCAGAAAAGAAACTCTCCACGGCACATCACAGTAAAAACACTAAACGTTCAGAACAAAGAGACAATATTGAAAGCTGCAAAAGAAAAACAAGTCACATATAAAGGAAAACCTATCAGGATTACAGCTGACTTTTCAGTGCAAACTATGAAAGCCAGAAGAGCCTGGACCAAAGTATTCCCAGTTTTAAATGACCACAGATGCCAACCCAGACTTCTATACTCAGCCAAAATGTCTATTATAGTCAAAGGGGAAAGAAAAATCTTTCATGACATAAATAGGCTAAAAGAATTCATGGCCACAAAACCAGAACTTCAGAGAGTTCTTGAAGCAATACAAAGATACCCAAGGGGTTACAGAAAGGAACCGAATGAAGGTATAACTGTGGAAATGCACAGCTACACCAAGAATGGGAATAGAAATAAAAATGACATGAATCAATACACATCTTTCATTAATAAATTTAAATATCAACGGACTGAACTCCCTATTCTAAAGACATAGACCAGTTGAATGGGTTAAGAAACAAAACCCATCTTTTTGTTGTCTATAAGAAACTCACCTCACTTTCAAGGACAGGTGCTACCTTAAGGTGAAAGGATGGAAAAATATATATACCAAGCAAATGGTACTAAGAAAAAAACAGGTGTTGCAACTCTACTATCTGAAAAAATAGACTTTAAACTGAAACTAATCAGAAGAGATGAAGAGGGCCACTTCATTCCGATCAAAGGAACAATAAGCCAAGAAGATATTACAATCATGAACATATATTCACCAAACTCTGGAGCACTCAACTTCATAAAAAGAGTACTACAGGATTTTAAGACCCAGATTAATCCCAACTCATTGATAGTAGGGGACTTCAATACCACACTGTCTCCATAAGATAGGTCAACAGGACAGAGTGTCAACAGAGAGACATCTGAATTAAACAAAACTATACATCAAATGGACCTAGCAGACACCTGCCAAATATTCTACCCAAACACCAAAGGATATACTTTCTATTCAGTACCCCATAGAACCTTCTCCAAAATAGACCATACACTGGGGCACAAAACAAACCTCAACAAATACAAAAAGATTAAAATAATTCCATGCATTCTATCAGACCATGATGCAATAAAGCTTAAAATCAACACCACAAGAAGCCCTTGTAACCACATGAACACATGGAGATTAAACAACACACTCCTGAATGATAAATGGGTCAAAGGAGAAATTAAGAAATAAATAAAAGTATTCCTGGAACTAAATAAAAAGGACACTACAACACAACAAAACCTCTGGGACATGTTGAAAGCAGTCCTTAGAGGGAAGTTTATAGCTCTAAGTGCCTACATTAAAAAATTAGAAAGTATACAAATAAATGACTTAACATTGCAACTAGAGACACTTGAAAAGCAACAACCAAAATGAAACCCAAACCCACCAGACAAGAAAAATAACAAAAATCAGAGCAGAAATTAATGAAATAGAAGCAAAGAAAGCAATACAAAGAATCAATGAATCCAAGAGCTGGTTCTTTGAAAAGATAAACAAGATTGACAGACCACTAGTTAACCAAAAGAAAGAAAGAGCACCTCCAAATCAACAAAATCAGACATGAAAAGGGAAACATCACAACAGACACCAAAAAGATCCAAAACATTACAAAGGAACACTTTAAAAACCTATATGCTACTAAATTTGAAAACCTAAAAGAAATGGACAGGTATCTAAAAGCATGGGAACCACCAAAACTAAACCAAGAAGACATTAACAGCTTAAACTGACCTGTAACACAAAAATAACTTGAAACAGTAATACAAAACATCCGACTAAAAAAAGCCCAGAACCAGATGGTTTTACAGCAGAATTCTACCAGACATTTAAAGATCTACATCCAATACTACTTAATTTATTCAAAAAAAATAGAAATGGAGGGAGAACTTCCAAATTCCTTCTATGAA
>NW_008359963.1:367754-377908 GCF_000622305.1 Nannospalax galili | reverse complement strand
TTGCAAGCGCTGTAAGACAAGAGCAAGAAATTAAAGGAGTAATAATTGAAAAAGAAGAGATCAAATTATCCCTTTTTGCAAATGATATATCTAAGAGATGCTAAAATTTCCACCAGAAAACTCCTAGAAACTATTAACACATTCAGTAAAGTGGCAGGTTACAAAATTAATCTACAAAAGTCTGTAGCCTTTCAATATACCAGTAACAAACAATCAGAGAAAGAGTACATGGAAACACTCCCATTCACAATAGCTACAAAAATAAAAATAAAATATCTTGGAATAAAACTGACCAAAGACATTAAAGACCTCTACAATGAAAATTTTAAATCTTTAAAGAATGAGATTGAGGAAGACACCAGAAGATGGAAGGACCTCCATGCTCATGGTTTAGAAGAATTAATATTGTGAAAATGACCATCCTACCAAAAGCCATTTATAGATTCAATGCAATGCCAATAAAAATCCACATGACATTTTTCACAGAATTGGAAAAAACTATCCTAAGATTCATATGGAAGCACAAAAGACCTCAGATAGCCAAAAAAACCCTGAGCACTAAGAGCAATGCTGGGGGGATTACTATACCAGATTTTAAACTGTGTTACAAAGCTAAAGTCATAAAAACAACACGGTACTGGCACAAAAATAGACCCATAGATCAATGGAACAGAATTGAAGACCCAAATATGAGTACATGCAATTTCAGCCACCTGATATTTGACAAAGGGGCCAAGAACATTAACTGGAGGAAAGACAGCATGTTCAGCAAATGGTGCTGGCAAAACTGGATCTCCAGCTATAGAAGAATGAAATTTAATCCTTATCTTTCACCTTGCACAAAAGTCAATTCCAAATGGATCAAAGACCTCAATGTAAAGCCTGAAACTCTGTTAGAAGAAAACATTGGCAATAACCTACAAGATATAGGTGTAGGGAAGGATTTTCTAAACCAGACATCAATTGCTCAGGAAACAAGGTCAAGTATCAACAAATGGGACCTCACTTAAACTAAAAAGCTTCTGTACAAAGAGGAGGGTCAACACAGAGGAATCATTTTATCCATGTTTCCAAGTGAAGCCAGCCATGGTCGAGCAGGACCTTTGATTTATCTTCACATAGATGGAACTGGTAAAAGAAAGGAGCCAGGGGCTCCTCCCAAGCCCATGTGACCCCTGAGGAACAGATCCTCAAACAGCCTTAAGAGTAAAAATAAATTGGTTTATCTGGGCCAACTGTATGGCCTTAAACACCCAAAAGGAAAGTATAACCAAAGATTAAAGGGGCCAATATATTTTTTAAGAGTCCATATGTATAGTTAAATAAAGGCTACATAACAAGAAACAGTGCCAGATAGGAGACACCTTCTTTTGAGTTGTTGACCAGGGTGGGCCAAGAGACTCCCCAGATAGTAACCCAGCATAAAACTGGGAAAATGAACAGCAGACCCCAATCTTATCTAAAGGAATATTGACAACTGATTCCTGCTAGGTGAGGAACAGCTGACCTTCCTCATGCAAAGACCTCTAGAGAGGCTGACTAGATTCACTAGATGGACAAGTATTGGGGAACGGCTGGGAGTGCTGACAACACAGCAGACAGTAGCAGGGATAAGGGCTCTAGTGGGAGAGGGGCTATGGGAGAGTGCCATCTGGGAAGTGGGTATATAGGTGAATAAGATTGAGATGTTCTGTGTGATATACACAAAAAAATTAACAAATTTTAAAAATGAGTTATATTTTAGGAGGAAGCATAAAAATTTATGTCATGTTAATTAGCAGAGGTGATAAACATTAACATTGAAATCTACCTTATGACTTTATATCCATACAAGGGTGCTAAGGATCCAAGTGTAACCAACCATGACTAGTAATAATCAGATACATATAGATTAAAGTAGATTAAAGACTCAAGCACCAATATCTAAGTGTTATTAGCAAAAACAATAAGTCTTTCTGTAAGAAACAGTATAATTTTAAAATGAAATATTTTATGTCTTCCAGGGTTTCTACTGAGTTCAATATTGTATAACTCTATTAATTCAACTGTGAACCTAAAAATTCTATAGCCACTTTTGAAAGAGATGTATCTTTGCTCTGGAAATTATTATTGAGTATGTTAAAGCTGTAATGAAATGCTTCTTCTAATAAAATAAAATAAAAAATAAAAAACTAATAAAACATTGAAAAAAACAGGTAAGCAGATGAAATAAATTCCTAAGAAATAACTGACAATTTGCTACAGATAAAACAATTAATTACAGACACTGGGTTTTAACTATTTTCAGTGACTGTTACCAGACTTAGAAGCACCTGTGTTTTTCACTGTTATGTTTGATTTCCTCTGTTGGGAGAAAAATAGAACACTGTACTGGTGTACACTGACCCATTGAAATACACAAGTAAATGACTATTTTCAATTGAGTGGTTTCAAGACAAGGAACAAACAGTTATAGTTGTATGACTTTAAAGCATTGTTTCAAAAATGTCAGCAACAATTCATAAAAATTAGAGTGGTATCTGAGAAAAAAAGAAAAAGAAAAAACAGGCTGAGCAAAGGTCAGAGGAGTGAGTCAGTAAGCAGTGTTCCTCCATGGTCTCTCCTTCAGCTCCTGCCTCTAGGTTCCTGCCCTGACTTCACGCAGTGATGAACTCTGATCTGGGAGATGTAGGATAAAATAAACCCTTTCCTCCCTCAAGTTGGTTTGGTCACAGTGTTTTTATCACAGCAACAGACTATGACACCTGGCCTCCCAAGAAAGGTAACTGTGAGGACCACTGGATGACAGCAAGAGTTATAGACACAGACACCTGTATTGTCAGAGTTTGGACTTTTGCTGACCTCAGGGTTTCAAGACAGGTAGAAGATGGATTTTGTCACCCTAGAGATTAGGCCATCCCAGCCCTCTAATCACAAGGTTGGTCTTTCAGCATTCACATCCTTGGTCATCTCATTAGCATAAACTGCAGGGAAGGGAGGGGTCACTTTGGGAAATGACAGTGGTTTTAGAAACTTCATGCCAGGAACCCAAGACAAGACTGAATTCTTATTACAGAGCAGCAAGAAGATTGCTGCAGCTGCTACATAGAGAGGTGGACCACAAGAGGCAGCACGGATGGAGTGTGTGGGGCTCTAATTGAACTGCTGCTATGGAGACCACCTTGGCTGTCTTCTTGCCTCCTCACCCCTGGTCTATAGCCCCAATCTGGTCTTCTAGTCTTCCTAGAGTCCATGAGCTTCCTATTATAAGTATTTTCTGCCTCAGTTATCTGGAATTGGTTTCTGCCAAGAACCTAACTGGTATGTTTTCTCTTCCTTTTCTGTCACTTGGGTTCCATAATTTTCCACAAAATAGATTGTGGCTGATCCATGTTCCGAAGTTATATGTTCCATTCCAGGTGCCCACACTGGTTTAGAGTTCTATTTCTAAATTCCCTGGAAAGAAAAATCACATCTTCCCACTTGATGTTGTACACCCCATCTCAGTCCAACCACATGTATCTGGGACAGTAGCATCACACAGTGGAACATGGTGGCCAGGGCCTCACATGCCTAAAATTATCTTAAACAGACACTCCAATAGTTGCTGGGTAGAATTTGGATAGGCAGGGAAGGAAATGTAAGATTGTCAAGAAGGAAACGTGAGCTAATGATGCACAGAACCTGGGGTGGCTGTGTCGTTTTCAACCCACAGGAAGGGTTCTGTCCAGTGGAGGCCCTAGTGGGAAGTGGAAGCATCGAAGATTGACAATGAATGGGAAAATGGACTATAAAATCCTGAACACAGGAAGGAAGCTTCAATGTGTGAGGAAAACTGGAAAGCACTGCACTCTTCTTGGTGGGAGAAGGTCTGATAACTTGTCATCAAACAGACATCAAGTTAGAATGAAGAAACCGCGCGTTTTAGAGTACACTAGGTGAGGCAGGTGATAGAGAATGAGGGACAGGGAAAACTGCTTTTGAGAATAGGATACAGGTTGATTTAGAACATGAGTATTAGTTACTTTCCTGTTGCTGTGATAGAAACACTGATCAAGAGAACTTACAAAAGGAAGAGTTTATTTGAGCTTGCGGTTCCAGGAGAATTAGAGTCTGTCATGGTGGGAGGCAAGGTGGCAGAGGTGGCTGAAACAGAAAGAGGAGCGCTCACATCTTCTAGCAGGCACAGGAAGCCCCGAGTGACTGGAGATCTGGCAAGGCCTAAGAACTCTCTAAGCCAGCTCCCACTGATGTGCTTCCTCCAACATGGCCACACTTTCTAAGACTTCCCAAAACAGTGATACCAACTGGGAATAAAATGTCTGAATACTTGGAGCCTATGAGGACATTCTCTTCCATAGCATGGAAGAGAAAAAGAATCAAAATTATGTGCACAAAATTCAAAGTTCTTGTTGAGAATGCAGTGAGTCCCAGAGCTACAAACACCTGATTTGTGACTCTTTTACTTCCAAAGAGCTCACAGGTACCACCTGTTCTCTTTACAAGCTTGTTCTGTAGCCTCTGCCTTTCAGGGTGGCAGTGTGCTCTGTTGATGCAGGGACCTCTTAGATCTAACCAAGAGCTATTTTTTGTAGACATAATGCATTTTTGCTGACACAGCTCAGTTTCCAACCAAACCTGAAAACTCATTTTTGTGTGCTGCACACTCCTTTTAAGGCTCTTTCCTCTTTCTTCCCATCTCACTTTTGCTCAGTTATCTTAGGAAAATGCCTCTCCTTTTTATCCTCTTTCTCTTCCACTTACCAGCTAAAGCAAAAATGCCCCTAATCATGAATGATACATGTATAGTAGTGTCGATGGCACATCCATATTAGAAAATGGATAGCATTCATTTGGAAGTGAGATTTACTACTGGCCATAAAAAGACCAATAACATCAAATTAGCAAGCCTTAGAAAGAGCCCAAATTTCCCTTTAAAATCCCACCACAGTATCCATGTGTGTTTTCAGCCTTTAATTGAATCTGCTTTTCCATAGGCACTGTCATTTAGTAAAAAATGAAAATCTTTGCTAATAAATTTCAGAAGTGGTAGAATGAATTACTTACACAAATGCTAATATTGCAATAGAAATGTTCTCTTACTATATTTTCTTGCAAATATACAATATGGCATCAATATTATGAGCTTAAATGGTTAGTGGGCTAGTTTGGGTACTCAACTGTAGCAATAACAACATTTTTAAAACCTTTTTTAATTTTTAGCTTTTTTAAAATTTATTTTATGTGTATGAGTGTTTTGCCTGCATGTATGTAAGTGTACCATGTGCGTGCAATACTTGCAGAGGTCAGAAGAGGGTGTCAAATCCCCTAGAACCAGAGTTATGGATGGTTGTTAGCTACCATGTGGGTGCTGGGAATTGAACCTGGCTCCTCTGTAAGAACAGCAAATGTTCTAAACCCATGAGCCATCATCTCTCCAGTCCCTTAAAAACCAATTTTTAAAAATTTATTTATTTATCTAATTATTTATTTATTTATTTATTTATTGTGGGGGGTGAGCTTGGTGTGCTCATGACACAGAAATGTGAGTGGAAGTCAGAGGACAATTTCAGGAATCAGTTCTCTCCTTCCACTAGTGGGTTCCAAGGATCGAACTCAGGTTGTCAGGCTTGGCGGCAGGCACTTTTACCCCTGGAACCATCACAATGGCCCAATAATGACAATTTTATGAAAAATTGCATTTTATCTTCAAATAAACAGACTTTCAAGCTGATTTTTGGAAATTGAATTTTTGGAAGTTGAACTTTGCTTAACTCAATAAAAAGATTCCAATGAGAAATTTGAGATTATTTAACTATTTTAACTATAGTAATAGAGAATTTGAGCATGCAAGTTTAAGATGTGAGACTTCCTTTTACCACTGTTCCCCTGGTTTTGGTAAGCAGCCAGGTCTTTGTTGTCCCTGAGCAATCGCTATGAATTCTGCTAGCTCTGACAGTGGAAAAAAGAGGAGCTGGAGGTACAAGCTTTGCCACACGAGTTCTCTAAATATACTTATTAATGCTCCTTAAATCACCCCCGAAGTTGGTGTTTCTGAGTTCTCAGCCTCTTCTTGCTTCCTTTAGCACTGCCATCTCACTTTTACCATCCATGTGGCCAGATGCAGCTGCATTTATTTACATTTTTTAAATGAATGAAACTCTTAGCTTGTTGACATATTGGAGATTCTAAAAATGTCCCATTTAAACTCACGTTCACAACTACATCCGCATGGGTGGCAGCTGAATTAGCCCCACTTTGTAGCAGAGTTTGATTTTCAAGAGAAATGTTTGCAGGAAAATGAAGGGTTTGGAAAGCCTTATTACTGGGTGACACAGAAGAAGCTATTTTGGTTGCATTTCAAGTTTCCAACTGAAATTTCACCTCAAGGCCATGAGACACAATCACGGGCACAAAAGAGAATGAGAGCCACTGCGTTTCTGTCAGACTTTCCACAGACTGGTTCCCCAGCAAACAGATTGTCTTGGTTTGAACTTGTGGCTATGAAAACATATCAGACATTCTGAACTGCTAACACCCTTCATGGCCAACCTCCTGATTACCCACACTGCGTGATATGGATAACATCCATTCATTTGCTGACATCTCTCAAGAGCCTGCTACATAGGAAGTCCTGTGTGGTGGAGGCTGCAAAGCATTAGAAAAACCACAGATGGAAAAATGGCGTAGTCAGGAAAGACCCATAGTGCCATGTGTCAAGTGTGAGAGCAGAAACAGGCACAGTGCGTAAGAAAGGTGAAAGGTGGGTGGGGCTAAAACCTAGAAAGCCTTGAAGTCACAACCAGGAAGTGACCAGGTACACTGGGCAGACAGCCATTGCAGGTTTTGAGAGGGCAAAGCTATCCAACCTATCAGGTAGAAAGATAACTCATATGAAAATGAAAAAAGAATGATCTGGAAACCTGGCAGTCATAAAACTGATGAGATAATCCAGAAGAGAGATACCAGTACTTACATTGTAACAGCATCAAAGCACTGAATTAGAAAGAAAGCTCAAAGGAAGAGAGGAAACAGGGGCATGATCCAGATGGGTAGCCCCCTGGTTCCTTCCCTGCCTTGCTACAAGTAACAGGGTTGCATGCTTCCATAGAAGGCACAGATTCTGGTAGGCAGTTGCTGTAGAACATGGTCCTCTGATCAAAACAGCCATCTTCACCAGATCTGCTGGGCCTGCTAGCCCAAGACCATCCCAATCAGGCCTTTGCTGCAGTTCCCTGAGAAGGAAAGGGTGGACAGCATCACTGGACCCTCACCTAGTATTCTGGTGGCCTCCCAGATATTTGTATGCAATCCTTCCCTAACTGCATATGGCCTTGTGGTCTCTGGGGGAGCTAGAGTATATACACTGAAACAGGAAAGGGAGGTGCCTCCATCTATGCAGCCACGAGGAAACCATCATCCATTCTGTGTGAGACCCACGCTCCTATAACCCCTTACCCATGCTCACTGGTTGACCAAGGTAGGTTTTGGTGGAATCATACTTTGGTTTGTCTTTGGGGCTGTGCTGGATAGCTTTAGTGTCAACTTGACACACCTGGGTTGAGGGAGCCTCAATCAGGGAATTGCCTCTATTGGACTGGCCTGTGGCCATGTCTGAGGGGCATCTTCTTGATGAGTGATGTGGGAGGGCCCAGCCCACTGTGGGTGGTGCCACCCCTGGGCAAGTGGGCCTGTGTTGCATAAGAAAGCAGGCTGAGCAGGGGCCAAGGGAGCAAGCCTGTAAGTAGCGCTCCTCCATGGCCTGTGCTCCAGCTCCTGCCTCCAGGTTCATGCCCTGAGTTCCTACCTTGGGCTCCCTGATGAACTGCGACCTGGGAGTTGTAAGCTGAATAAACCCTTTCCTCCCCAAGTTGGTACTGGTCAGAGTGTTTTGTCACAGCAATGAAGAAACAAACCAGGACAGGGGCCTTATCAGGAAAGGGATAAATGTTTGTTTATGCACCCCAGGGAAGGAATTCTGGCAACAGCAGCCACCTCCTGGGGACAATACTAGGCTCTCCCAGCTCTGGGACTTCTCCCCCGACTGCCTCCCTCAGAGGCCTAGAGAGATGGCACCTGAGTTAGTAGCCTGGTTCACAGTAGCCACCCTTTTCCATTCCTGTTGGTTCCCTTATCCCTGTCCACAACTTTGTGGTGTCCCTTCACAAAGCTCTGCTCAATTACTTTGAGCGTAACCTCTGGACTACGTCCCTTTACAGACCACGCAGCTCCCATCAGCCTCACACATATCCCACTGTGCCATCTACAGCTGTAACAGTTCAGGAACAGAGAGTCACTAAGTTTACCCAGTGAAGTGCACCAATCTTAGAAAACAAAACTTTAAGACAAGTAAACTTCTATGAAAGGAATGGTGTAATGGTTTCAAAGAGCTGCTATAACAAAAGCCACCTAATGAGTGGGTGGCCAAAGGCAGCAAAAATTGGTTGACTCTCCGTTCTGGTGGCCAGAGTCTGAAATCAAGGTGTAAGCATGGCTGTGTCCCTTTAGAACTTGTAAAGAGAATGTTCTCCTGCTTTTTCTCAGTTTGTTGGTAATCTTGAAGTACCCTTGGTCTATGGTCAGACTTCACCCTCAGCCTCTGTGGTCACACAGCGTTCTCCCAGGTGTCTCTACTTCACATGGCCTCCTCTCCTTATGCCCAAGACTGCCTCTAGTAAGACTATCACTCACACTGGGTTAGGGTGTGCCCAGTATATCTTAACTTGGTTATATCTACAAAGACCGTATTTCCAAATAAGCTTCTATTCTGAGGTCCTGGGAGTTAGAAGGACAACATATCTTTTAGGAAGATACAACTCAGCCCATAACAGGCCACTGGGTATCTGATCTGTAAGTGCCTGGTGATTCTAAGGTGGCTGAATCTGCCAGGCACACTAGTTACCACTGATCAGTGCTCACCAGTGTGGCACCTGCCACCATCACTGCCACTGGGGGTAGGAAGGAATTTAAGAAGAAATGTCCTTTAGGGCCTGATCACTACATATTCAATCGCCATCAGAAGTCAGAATGCTGGCCCCTCTGGTGAGGTTGTGGGATGGTAAGAAGCAGATGAGAGAGCTGTGGGCCTAGAAACTCAGGTGGAAGACCCTGACCGTGGTGACAAGCAAACACAGATGCTGTGTTTACATTCTTCTGTGGTGGAGACTGGCATTATATCCATGTGGCTGTTCCCACTGGTTTCTCTGTGCCTCCCCTCCCAAGGCTGCTACTTCCAGAGATTTCAATGCATAAACAATGATCTCATCTCTGAGACCACAGACTTGCTGCTTGGGTGTACCAAGCTGGAAACTGGTATTTTTAACACTCATTTTTTTATAGACTCAAGGAACAAAATCTGGAGATGTGTATAGACAGATTGAAGATCTGGAATTTTTAGTTGAACTATAAACTACAACTCTCCAGTGCCTGGCCCTATAAAATCAACTCATCATATCAACAGCCTAAGTAAAGCATTATCTAAACTTCCCCACCAGATAATTAAGACACTCAGAATCTTAAGTCACAATGTACATACTTTACAACCACATGTCATTCTTTCATGTATTCACTTGACAAATAGAAACTAATAGCTGTTTACCTGGCAGCTGTTATAGGTTGACCTGTATCCCTCCCCTACAGATATGTTAAAGTTTTGACCTTCAGTATGTATGGAAGTACTTATTTGGAACTAGAAAATTAGCAGTTAGGATGAAGTCCTACTGATGTGGGGAAACTGTGTTTGTTACTTTTACATTGCTGTAACCAAAATACTTGACAGAAACAGCTTGTCAGGGGAAAATGATTTTGGCTCACTGTTTCAGAGGGTTTCATCCATAGCTGCTTGCTCCAAGCACCTGAACAGAACACCATGGGTGATGGATGCATGTGGTAGAAGAGGGTTATTCACCTCATGACTAACCAGGAAGCATAAAGAAAGGGGAATCCTAACTCTTCTTTCTTCTAGTTTATTCCATCAAAATGCCAACTCCATGGATAACACCGCTAACATTCAGGATGGTTCTTCGCCCTCAGTTAATCTTCCCTGGAAAAAAAGCCTTACAGACATACCCAAAAGCATGTGTCACTCATCTCCAATTAATTCTATGTCCATTCAAATTGACAACAAAGAAGAACCATCACAAGTCCATCCCTTGTTAATGACACTCAAGTGCATC
>NW_008359963.1:344058-367662 GCF_000622305.1 Nannospalax galili | reverse complement strand
TTCACTCACTCCAAATAAATTCTTTGTCCATTCAAATTTAAAAAAAAGAAGAACCCTCACAAGTCCCTCCCCTGTTAATGACCCCCAAGTGCTTCCCTTTTTTTTTTTTTTTTGGTCTTTTTGAGACAGGCTCTCCCTGTAGCCCCAGCAGCTGACCTGGAACTCACTATGTAGACCAGGCTAGTCTTGAATTCATAGAGTCTGCCTGCCTCTGCCTCCGGAGTGCTGAAATTAAAGGCATGTGCCACCATGCCCAGCTGTCATCAAGGGCATCACTTTAAATTATAGCATCTCCCCTTTGGGTCCCCAAGACTTGTGGCCATCTTCATAATAAAAAACTGCATTCAGTCCATCTCTATGAGTTCACAGTCTTAATAGACCCAATATTGTTCAAAAGTCAGCCAGACTGTCCCTCCTCCACTGTTTTCTCCACACACTGCTTGATTCTCCATCCCAGATCTGACTGGGTCATGTCATTCTCTTGTTTGGAATTTCCTCTTCTGTCCCCTCCACTTGTATGAATCAGCCAAGTGTAGCTTTTTTTCAAAGTCTACAGTTTTCTGTGTTCTTTCATGTTCCCTGAATTATTTCAAACCACATAATCATCTCCTGAATACACTAGTATGTTTATTATAATATCTATTATAGAAATAACATCATTTAACCCCCTTTCAGTTGCATTATTACATTTAGGATAAATATAAATTCTCACATCCCTTGCATAACCTAGTCCTGCCATCTTTATCAATATACACACCTCCTTTCATTCATCCATGGTGACCTGGTCCTTCAGCTCTACAGAAATGCCACACTCCATGTGGTCTAGAGCTTGCTCAATTTATTCTACTCTTACTTAGCTCTAACATTACTCTCTCCAGAAAACTGTTTCCGAAGCCCCTAGGTTGGGTCTTCTGTTTCAGATGCTCAATAGACCTCTGTTAGCACCAGAAGTGTTGTGATTCACTAACCAACTGTCTTCCCCCTGAGACTCTAGCTTTGTGACAGCAAGATCCACTCAGTCTCACTGACCACTGGACCCTAGTACCTGACTCCACCCTTGGCATACAGCAGATATTTAGTAAATACTTCACATTCATGTGAAGAAACCAGTGTGCCTGCTGCTGAGGAACACTGTGCTCTGGGCTCCACTCTCACAGTCCTGAATTTTGCTCTTTCGTGTCTTCAAACAATGATAGGAAGAAACATTGAAAGTGCAGAGATGCCCTAAGTCCTATGCCATTTCCGTTCCTAGCAGTCTGCCTTCTCCAGCTCCCTGGTGAGGAGTTGCTTCATCCCAAGGGGTGAAAGAGGTAAAGAACAGAATGGTCATATTACATTTTTTAAATCTATGGTTAAGTAGCAGGTGTGGTGGCATACACCTTTAATCCCAGCACTCAGGAGGCAGGGGCAGGCAAATCTCTGTGAAATCAAAGCCAGCCTGTTCTACGTAGAGGGTTCCAGGCCAGCTGGGGCTACAAGAGGCCCCGTCTCAAAAAGATCAATCAATCAATAATAAAAATTTAGAGTTAAAATTCCAGTTCTAGGGCTGGTGAGATGGCTCAGGAGTTATGTGTGCTTACTGCTCTTTCAGAGGACCTGGGTTCTGTTCCCAGCACCTATACATCATTCACAATTGCCTATAACTACAGCTCCAGGAGATCTGGAGCCCTCTTCTGTCCTCCACAGGCTCCTGCACACATGTGGTACACATAAACTCATGCCAACATGCACTAAATAAACAAATAAATCTTATTTTAAAAAATCTAGTTCTACAAGAAAGGGTAATGGGAAAGGGGAAAACAAAATATCTTGCATTTCTTTTATAGGCAGAATCTAGATTTAAAATACTTATGTGAGAAGAACCACTATCTGGAGGGAGGAAAGGACCAGCAAGAAGCAGCAAAGGACAGGTTATGGTAGTGGGGTGCAAATAGGAACACACTGATACATATGTATGAAAATGCCCTAATGAACCCATTATTTTACATTCTAAGACGTTTAATTTAAAGAATACAATTCGAGTTCTGTGTCTTGGTGGCCTTGTGGCTTGGCTGTGTCTCATCGCTGGTCTTCTCAGCTGTCAGTGTAGATAGTAATCCTGACATCACAGTTTGCTGTAGTAAATATGTTTTGCAATGAAAGTGTTTCACAAGGACTAAAGCCTATAACATACAAATATTAGCTAATATCTATAACAATGACATATAATAGTTATATTTAAACAGCCAAAGCAAATTGAAACTTGACTCATGAAACTTAATTTACTCAATAAACAATAAATAAATGAACAATCACATCAGGGCGAAAAAGCACATGGAGACTTCACAACCAAAACATGCTACTTTAGAATTAAGTTACCCAAATAAGATCTTCTAGCACGTCCCTCGCTCCCTCTTCCCTGGCCCACACTTAGCCAAGTGTAACCCTCTGCCACCCCAGAAGACAGCAACGCGGGGCCACTCCACGCTCACTCTGGCTGAAGCAGTTTTCACAGGCATGCCTGTACCAGGATGTAGAGATTGAGGGTTGCACTTCTGTATTAGCTGGCCTCTCTTGCTGCTATAATCAAATACCTGGCAAAAGCAGCTTAATGGAGGAGATGTTTGTTTTGGCTCAGGGCTCAGGAGATAGTCCATCACGGTGAGGAAAGCATGGTGACTGGAGCAGTCAACTCCATGGCAGCAGGAGCTTGATTGAATCAGCAGCTTCCCACATGGTGTTGATCAGGAAACAGCTTGAACAGGAAGCAGGGCCAAGCTATAATACTCAAAGGCTTACTCCCAGTGATCTACCTCCACCAGCAATGTCCCACACCCTAAAGGTTCCACAAGCTCCCCAAACAATTCCCCCAACTATGGATAAAGTGATCAAACACACAAGCCTAGTGGAGACATTTTACGTTCACTAAGGCAACCTTGAACCTCTCCTTATGCGTTTACCATGAAGATAGAGTCCATCATTATAAAGACCATCCTACTTTTAGCAGGGTTAGGCCAACTGCAGAGTTCAATGGACAATGAAAAGTAATCCTTTCCTTTGCTATGGAGTCTCTTACTGGTTCCCACCATTGAGAGGTAACCTCCCTTCTCTGCCTTCCTCCCTTCTGTGCCCCATAGTACCTTCTGTCCTGTCCCAGTAATTGTACCCTGGTAGCATATAAGCCTCACCTTGGAGGGACCTGGCTGGCTGAGGCTCTGGGTGGATCCAAAGGGGGCTCGGTGCTTAACATCCTTCAGAATGACATATATCTTATACAGCCTTTTCTTCTTGCTAATATTTATCCATTGACCCCACTCTTGCCTCCCAGCAAAACCCCTGGCTATAGAATGGGGTACAATGTAATAATTATGCTTCTCTCCACTTGAATGCTACTTATGTGACTTTCTTTTCCATCCATCCTTTCTTGACAATATCCCAATAAGTAAACACAGTGTCAGGGTGACATGAACAGACTCATCGATGTGGAGTTTCTCTGCTGGTGGATGGCTGATTGAGGTCTAACACAAAGAAAGCAAGAACAATGCAGAACAGTTGCTCTGAACTAAAACAAGCTGGCACCCAAGATCCAGGAAGCCAGCTGACAACCAGACTTACCTGCCTTCCCTTTCAGGTGGGAGTTGAATCGAGCCCTGGCTGGGAGGTGTTTCACAGCTGACACTCCACTGCAGGGCCATCTCCTCTGCCTCCACACAGAGCAGACCACAGAAGAAGCAGCACCAGCAGCCTCCCTACCATAGACACTGAGCACAAGTTCTCTGAAGATGGTCGAGAACGTCAAAAGTCTCCTAATTTAATTCTTACTCCTACCATTAGTATCCTGGGTGATCATTACAAGCTGGGTATTCTGTAAAATGTGGCATTTTCGTGACATGCCCCACAGGTGACATGATCAGATACATTAGTTAGCCAGGCAAGATAGCACATTCCTGTTATCCCCAGGGTGAGTCAGACAGGAAGAAATTTTTTCAAAGATGATTTTTGTCTTTATATTCTGATTATAAAATACAATGACACAAAAAATCAATATATAATCATGGTAGAAAAAATTTGAAATCAAAGGAATTAAAAAACAAGTCACCTACAACTCTATGACCCAAAGGTAGCCAGAATTTTAGTCTTGTGTGTAAAGATATAGATGTAGAGATATGTACATGTTTGTGTAAAAATATTTATTTGTGTTGTATCCTGTTTTAATTGCCTGTCATTGTATCATCAAGTTTCCATAACTTTAAGTCTTTTTAGAAACACTTTGCATGACACTTTGCATAATGTTCCATCATAGGCTTTTAGAAAAATCATGTTGTACTATAAATACGAAGTGGAGCTACTGGTAACAAAGTGTTCACTAAACAGAGCCTGGCATCAGCAGGTGCCAGCCCATTTCAGAGTTCTCTGCCTCAGTGACAACCCTCAGGTAAAGTTCTCAATCCATCCAACAGGAATGTCACTGGGGCTTTTGTGAACTGCAGAAAGAAAAGTCTCCTGCCATAAGCAACAATCTTCTCTCTCTTTGGAGATTAAAATTTTTCTTAGTGGTTCACTCAATTCCTTGAACAGATGGTTGATAAATAAAGTTGGCTGTTTACAGTGTCAGTCAAACACATGACTGACAGCAGGCTAGTTATATTCAAAGTCGGGCTTCTCCCTGCTGTGCCTTCCCTGAGTGGCACAAGCCCCCAGTGAGATCTGTGCAGATTTCATCTTTCGGTTCATCAGGCACCTATCCCACATGACTGCACACGCAGTGAGTGCCCAAGCTCAGCAAGCCTTTTTAGCACAGTCTCGGCCCATTTTTTGCTACCATAATAAAATAACACAGTCTGGATAACTTATAAACATCAGAAATAGATCACTCATGGTTTGAGGGGTGGGGAAGTCCACAGCCAAAGTGCCAGGAGATGTGAGGTGCTCTGCTGAAAGACGGTGCCTTTGGGCTACTCCCACATGGCAGAAGAAACATATTTCTGCCAGACAGGGCATTGTCCCATTTATGAAGATACAGCCCTCTTCAAGCTGTCTTCTCAAATGGCCCCACCATCTATTAATGCCATCACACTGGGGATTGTTGCAACATTTGAATTTTGGGGACACAAATATTAAAATCATAACAAGCACCTAATTTGGGCCTATACTCTGGCATATGCTGAAGAGTTTTGACATCAAAATACATACATTAATTATAGGAAAACGACCAACAAATATAAATGTGGCTCCACAAATCTACTGTGCTCATTCTGGTCTCTGACCTAGAGCCTTGTGTGGTGTCAGACCCAGGTTCAGTTGAAGCAGAAGATGGAGAGTGCCCTCTGGGCGTCAGGTGCTAATTTAGTGGCAGAAGGTGGCTTGGACAGACCCTTCCAAATAGCCTTGAGCAGCACACACTCCCTCCCACTGGATATGGTAGGTCTGCTCAGTGCCTCCTACAAGAATCGCCATCTCCTGGCTCCTCAGCTTTCCAGTTCCTGACTCTAATTTTACACTTTCTGGCTACTGTTTGGAAACCTCTTCTACACAGATTGTTTTCCTCCCATTCACACTCCCAGGAATCTATTCTTCCTTAATCTTGGTTGTACCTCCTTGTGACTCAGACTGGATCTAATGATCACATCCCTGAATATCACAGAGCATCCAACACACACACACACACACACACACACACACACACACACAGCACATGGAACCATGTTTACACTTCCCATATAGGACCATGACCATAGGATTCTCAGTTACAAATTTCACTTGGGAGGTAGAGGCAGGAGGATTTCTGTGAGTTTGAGGCTAGCCTGGTCTACATAGCAAGTTCCAAGCCAGCTGGGGCTACAGGGAGACCCTGTCTCCAAAATGCCAAAACAAACAAATAAATAAAAACAAATTTCAGAAACCAGACTCCCATGCTGTCAAGGAAGTAACAAGTCCAGGAGTCTCCAGAGCTCAGATGGGCAGCCAGCTTCACCTCTCATCACCTGCCCTGCTTCCATTTCTCTTGGATAAATGTAGGCAAATGCTTCTCCTGCAGCAACAAGGTAGCTCCCATATCTGTCACCATAATGCCACAAGGGGAGGGACTTCTCTCTCCTGGAGATTCTCAAGGGGTCAAGAACTGAATCCCACTGCACAGGCCCCAGGCTGCTTACCTGGCTCTGGACCAGCCCCTGTGATTAATAGAAAGGGGCTAGCACAGAGACTCAGCATCAGTAAGAAGCTCTTTCCCCAAAGGATCATCAATGTGCTGTTTCCATAAGAGAAAGATACTGACATGCAAAGGCCAAAATAGCAAGTGTGCATCGTAATCTCACTTCTGCTTCTCATCTGCACACATCCATCTTTCCATCTGCACAATTTCAGTAACCTCCCTACATGAGTTAACACACCAACACCATACACATGTCAAAGTTCACTCCTTACCTCTCCAGTCACAGGTAGCCCAGAATGACATCCTGTTTTTCTCCCAATCCTAAGATGAAAGACCCCTAATGAGGTCTGAATAGAGCACCTCGTAGCCTGACAGACTATAAGCTAAATGGTAAGTGGAAGTGCCCCAACACACCTAGCACACAGTGAGGAGGCAGAACAACAGGGTCAAGCTGTCTGCTTTCTACCAGACTGACTATCTTTAATGTTATTATTATTATTATTCCTACTACTACCTGTAACCGCTCTTTCCATAGTCCAGGTCTAAGTCACTTATCACTCACAGGTGCTGCAGTGTCTTCTCCCACTGCTGAGCTCCATCTGCAGGAAGGACACTTGCCACCTCCCATCCTGAAGGAATGCGGCAGTCTCAGATCCTCTCTGCTTTCACTCATCTTTCTTTTCTTTTTTTATTTTTATTTTCTGTGTATGCATGTATTGCCTGCATGTAGGTAAGTGCACCCATGTCGTGCAGTGCCTGCGGACAGAAGAGGCTGTCAGATCCCCAGGAACTGGAGGTACGGACAGTTGTTAGCTGCCATGTGGGTGCTGGGATTCAAACCCCGGTCTTCTGCAAGAACAGCCAGTGTTCTTAACTGCTGAGCCATCTCTCCAACCCCATCATCTTTCTTTCTGGTCATATGACAAGGAACTCACTTGATCCAGTCCTGCAAGGAACAACATCACCTGGCATTGAGCACTCAGAGGAAGAAAGGAGCTTTGATATGTAAATGAGGATGTTTTTCTTCCTTTTCTGCTTTCAGTTTTGCCAGACGTGGTTCTCTTGCTCACAGAAAGCTTTAACAAGTAGCTAGCTTGGGGCTGGAGAGATTGCTCAGCACTGGACTTCAGCACTGGCTGCTCTTGAACCCAAGTTCAAATCCCAACACCCACATGGCAGCTAACAAATGTCTATAACTCCAAGGGAATCCGATGCCCTCGTCTGTCCTCTGTGGGCATTGCTTGACATGGGTGCCTTTACACACATTCAGGCAACCATACTCATACATGTAAAATAAAAATAAATAAATTTTTAAAGAAGTAGCTGGCATACTCCACAGCCTAGAAAGTTCCACCAAGTGCTTCAGTCACCCAGCCTCTGATGGCACAGGCTCTAGGGCCTAGCAGGGGGCTAGGCAGTGATTTAACTGTTGAGCTTACAGCCAGAAATATTAACCAAGTACGTGGTCACTCTAATCTCCCAACTGACCTTCACAGAACCCACAGTGAACACCAGCTCTAGATTTCAGTGATGTCTCCACAACTTCATTCCAACTTCAGCAGCTGACTTGGTTCTGTTTGTTTCTAGTAAAATCTAACACATCATAAAAATGATCCCAGTAGCAGACTACACAGTAAGTTAGAGCCAGGCTAAGCCCTGGAGGAGGCTCAGGCAAGATATGTAATGCTACTGCCTTTATCAGACAAAGGAATAAATGCCCGCTGTTGAACACAGGGTAACAGATAAAGGTAGGAAGACCTTGTTCTGTCTCATTTCTCTCCAAGTTGTCTTTGGGGAGACTTCAGGCTCCAGCATCATTTCTTCAGCTGAGGCATTTATGCAAGGATAGTGAGGGACAGAGGTGACATGGCATAAAATCAGATCCACTGTCATGGATGACAACATCTGTATCTGTGGTCTCCTTCCCAGCACCACCTCTGCTTGTTGCAACAGATGTCTAAGATGGAACTAAACAGAATCCACACTCACCTCTCTGTCTATTGATCTAATACACTGACCCCCTTCTACGGGCCAGTGTATTAGATCAATACACTGGCCTGTAATACATGTTTGTACAGGTCCTGAGGATACAGAGATAAGATCCCTACAGGGTGGCTCAGAAACAATCCCTAGAATGAGCCTGCAAACTATGACTGATTCTTATATACGGAACCCAGTAACTTCCTTTTGAAGAGTAGGTTCCTCTAGAGAAGAATTTGCTAGTCTTCATAATTTTGATATACATTCTACTTGTGTGCAGACTCTTCAATGCCAAAACCAGTCCTGAGCTATCAGGCCAAGATTCTTGTCCAGGGCTTAGGAAAGTCCTGAGATGTGCTGCCAGTCTTAATACCTATCCCCAGAGGGAGGTGCTGACACCTCACCTCCTGGCAGCAGCACATCTAGGGGTGTGTGTGCCTTTTAAAGGCCCTGTGGTATTGAGCAGCACAGGACACGAGCATCCACCTCTGCTCTCTGTGTAGCCCTAAACAAATTCATGACTTTAAGCCCTGTTCAAAAGTCTCCAGGACTAAATAATTCTCTGGTGCAGAGTCTGTGGTCACATCCTGAGAAAAGTGTCCTCCAAAAGACATGATCTTAAGCCGGGCGTGGTGGTGCACGCCTTTAGTCCCAGCATTCGGGAAGCAGAGGCAAGCGAATCTCCGTGAGTGAGACTGGAGCCAGCCTGGTCTTCAGAGCAAGTTCCAGACCAGCTGAGGCTACAGGGAGACGCTGTCTCAAAAAGACCAAAAGGAGGTGGGGGGGGGGGGGGGGGGAGGAGAAGAGGAGGAAGACATGATCTGTATAAACTGAAGATACTAGATGCTCTGGATACAAAGCTCTTTAAATATGAGGTACCTGGCCTGGTAAAGCCTTTAGAGAAGGCAGACTCATAACATCACAATGCTGGGGAATCCACAGTAGGAACCACAGGACACAGAGCCTGGGGGCCTCAGAAAGCAAAGAGAAGAGGCTTTGTAGGGGAGAATGTCAGAGAACATTCTCAGAGGTTGCCTGTTAAGCTAGTTGTGGATAATGGCCTGAAAATAGCGCTGTTTGCAAGGGTCTCAGTTCTCCCTTGGCATCAGAGTCACCTGGGAAAAGGCCTGAGCCCACCTCAGACTACTGAAGTGAGAGTCTCTGAAGATCATGGCCCAGGTGGCTGTCAAAGCTCCTGGGAAATTCTCACCTGCTGCTGGGTGAGGAGCCACTTTTCTGTTCTAGCTGGAGTGATTAGCGAGAGGCTCCCTGGCTGTTGACACTTTCTGGCTAGCAGAGCAGCAGCATAGAATTAACATGAAACAGAGAAACCATAGTTCAGAGTCCTGGCCACGGACCAGCCCCCATAAGAAAAGACTGTACTGCACATCAGATAGGTCCTTCCACTAACAAGAAAAATACAAAGCAACTCAGCAAAGACTCCTATGGAGAAAATACAGGACAGAAATTAAGCAGTTCCAGGAAAATCTGAGCCTCTTTGCTAGAACATGTATCACAGATTTAATGTACTTCGAACTTAATTCCCATTTAAGCCTTAAATCAAGGCAGCACAAACAGAGAAGCAGAAACTCTGAATCATGCAAACACACGCAAAGAAGGCGAGAACCAGGTGAAAGCTTCCTCTGACCCAGTGGGAGAAATCACACATAAGAGCTACCCAGCACTCATCTACGTTTGAAAGAAGGAAAAGTGAGGATAGAAGAGAAAAGAAGCAATAATATACAAAGAAGCTAAAAAAGAAAGAATTTTCCGTGGTGGCACATGCCTTTACTTTGCATTTTCAACAGATACTCGTCATGATATTGTGTAAAGAGAACAAGCTTTGGATTTAGGCAGATTCATATGAAGAACTTACTGTGAAGCCTTTGACAAGACATTTGATACTCTGGAATAAAAAAAAAAAAAAAAAAAAAAAAAAAAAAAAAAAAAAGAAAAAAGAATTTTCATGTAACTCAAAATATTCACTTCCTGTTTTATATCTTGCACCTTTACAAGAATAGACTTTGCCAGCCAGGATTAGCCCTGTGGGTTGTTTGAAATCACTGAGGAACCACAGCTAATGTGCCAAGAGAAGAAAGCTCCCATTCTATGGGGTAAAGTGTACAGGGCTGCATGAACAGCCAGGCCCCTCAACCCCAGTGGTGAAGGGCCCTCAGTACCAGGCAGGTCACTACTCCATGGTCAGCCCCTGTAGACATGCCAACATCTTCACCCTATTCTTCCTGCACTTGCCTCAAGGTGAGTATGTACAGTGAAAGATAATGTAATGTACATCATATTGGTAAATTGCCATGTGTTATTTGAGCTCCCTGAGGTGTCTGGGGAAATAGGGTTGCCCCACTTTAGACCCAAGCATGTTTGTCTCAAAGTGTATTCCAAGGCCCTTTGTCTGGGAATGGGCTCCCCTCTCCAACTCTATGAGATGAGGACAAAGCATCCCAAGGGTAAAACCACTGAGCCTTTGAGAACAGCTGGAAGGTAAACGATGTCCAAAAGAGGTTACTATTTATCCTGTGATGCAAAAGTACCTGCAGTGGGAAATTCAGCCATGGAAAGTTCAGTTGGGAACTCCAGCTGGCTGCCTCAACTTCCCCAGTTGGTTTCTGCTGAATCTTGAACACCCTCAACTTACTAATGTTATCTCTCTCTGCTACTATTTGTTCTTTTACTTGGAAAGTCTCATCCAAGGGGGCACTCTATTCTGCCTAGAACTCTCAAGGGGAAACTCCTGCTGGCTGCCTTAACAGGGCTTCCTCAATTGGGTTCTACTGAATGTTTATAAGCCCCTGATTTGATGATGTTCTCCCATCTATCATTTATCTGCCTGTCTGTCTATCATCCATCTCTCTATCATCTATCTATCTGCCTGTCTGTCTATCATCCATCTCTCTATCATCTATCTATCTGCCTGTCTGTCTATCATCCATCTCTCTATCATCTATCTATCTGCCACTTGTTATTTATTCTTTTACTTTGGCTTGCTGTATACTTAAAATAAACTCACTCAAAAGTCAAAGTGTGGCTCTCATAGATCATTCTCTGGGCTGTACAGTACAGATACTTGCTATTGGAGTTTTTATTTGGCAACTGTTTCCCTTAGGGAGATTTCTGATTACTAAGCACCCATTTCCTTGTCTTAAATTCCTCTACTAGATCTCCTCAATGTCTTGATATTGCAAATCTTGCTGTCCTTGGATTTGTGGTCCACTTCACAGGGTTCCTTTTACAGAGAAGGGGTAAGGAAGCCTGTTCCCTGCTAGAGAATAAAGATGTGCCTCAGTGATGTCAACTGGAAACCACAGCCCTGAACAAAAACATTACATTAGCCGCCCCTGCCCCTTTCTGTTTGCAATAAACACAGCAGTATTTTCCCATGAGCATTAGAGAAAGTTAATAATTAGTACTAGACACAAAAAAAAGTTGACCACAGCAATTGGTAGTAGCAGTAGTTGTCATCATTAATAATAGAAGCATTGCTAATACTAATACCAAGGCTTTTTTTTCCTTTCCTCATATAAACCAGTCAATAAAGTGAGTAATGAACTTTAGTGGATGGATGCATCCCACAAGCTTGGAAGGGTCTTATGAAGCAGATGCTGAACAGTGGAACATGTCAGGGCAATCCACACACATTACATCCTCACAAAGATTTTCTGAGAAAATACATATTTTCCATCAGAGAAAAATGTTCTGAAAGACACGGCACCAAATGCCAGTCTACGGGGGCAAGTAAACCTTAGTGAGACTGAGGCCAGCCCTGCCCCCACCCACAGGAACGCGACATGCCCTCTGGGAATGCACCGTAGCCTATGAAACAGCTCAGCAAGCCGACTCCCTACCCTGCAGTTTCTCAGGCACCAGGGCCTTGTGAACAGCCCTTCTCTGAAATACAGCCAGAAGCATACCTCTTCTCCACAGCAGCTCAGGTCTAGAGGGGTCACAGTGCAATCCTCCTACCACTACCAATGTCCATTGGATCAGGTAAGCAGAAGGGGTTGTGGGGGACGTAAGAGACCAAGAAACACTCACAGAAACCACACAAACATCCTGTAGCAAGAACAATCAGGGCTGCCCAGCACAACATGCAGAATGTCATCTCTAGGACCTCTGAAACGTCCCTAGCCACTCTAAAATTAGGTCTTCACTCCCTTGTGACTGAGGAAGAAGCATGTCTAGGGAAGGGGGTGGAGTCAGTCATTTCATACCTATGACTCCTAAAAAGAAAATGAGACAAGGCCCACGGGGGCCTCACAGGAGCACAGCCTGGGAACAGAGCCCCTGGCAGGAATGATGCAGTGGCAGAGGGGAGGAAAATGTGCTGAAAAGTTTGCAGTCTGTCCCATCTGTTCTGTGCTGTTCCGTCCATGGCAGGCATTGAACAGCTCATCTGCTCTTGCCAAATAGACCCATGCAGAGACCAGGCTGTCTGAAAAAGTCTATAGAGACAGGGAGGGCCAGGCTTCCCTGTCTGGGATCTCATAGAGCTTGAGCAGCCCAACTCAAAGACAAAAGGCATGTGACCTTGCATGCTAGCACTTCCACTCTGAGATCTCAGGACGTTTCATCTCCAGCACTCAGCTGGTCTCTAAAAGTTCGCGTTCTCATAGGAAGCCCCTGGATGTGACTAAATGCAGTAAAATATAAAGTTAGAAAGGTAAACTGAGGCTGGATCGTGAAGGGCTTTGTATACCAAGCCAAAGCGCTTTGAGTGTATCTCTCGACCTGTGCATCTATGGTTGTAAAACATGATGCAACTAAATTCATAATAAATTAGACCATTCTAGAAATTTCTAGGGTAAGATGTCAAATTAGAAGCTGCCCCCGTGTGTTGCAACGAATGAGAAGAGTCAGAAATTACAAAGGAGATGACAGGAATCTGAAAAGTATAGAGAAAGAGAAGGTTAGTGTGGCACAAAGGAGTGGGCAGCACGGAGCTCCAACCAGGGCTCCCCAGCAGAGAGCAGCAAGATGGCCCTGGTGAGAAGAGACTGGCAGTCCTACCCACAGGACAAAGCCATGGTTCTCATGAGCCTTGAATCCAGCTGAGAGATTTGGGGAGACAATGATTCCTCCTGTTTGCCTGGTCAGCATTTAAAAGCTCTGGGTTTTCACTCCCCATGTCCCAGAGTACTTCAGCTGAATACCATCTTAAGAGGACACATATTATTTAACGCTGAGCTACTCTGAGGACCTGACCACAGGGTATAATAACAAGTCACGAAGCTTAGGAACAAACTCACAGAGCCCTTGGGTGGGAGACACCTACCAGGGGCGGTTGTGGAAAGGGGGGCTGCATAAGACATCTCAAGAAGTTTAGATGGCAAACGGCTTAGCTCAGACAGAGAAGAGTATGGTGGTCAGAAACCTCACCCTCTGTAACTACAATCCAACCCCATCACCTGAGGATAACTATGGATCTGATAGCCCCATGCATGAGATTAGCAGGTGACCCAAACTCTGAGGTTCATTGCCAACTAGACGAGAACTTTGAAGCTCTAGCAGAGTGCTCGACTTCTACAGCCCCGTTCCTCTTAGAGAATGCACAATGCTGCCTGGGATTTGAAAGTACTTGCAATTGAACCTCTTGTACAGATCCCAGTGTTTCATTTATGCTCTCTTCTTCCCAAAGCACTTAGAGACATCCCTAGGCTAGAACCATTCGTCACCCTGGGTATGTGAATTGGGCATCTCTAGAGCACAGGAGACCCCACCTGGCCCATAAGAAGCAAAGCTAAATGTGGCCAGCAGTGACTTCTGGTAAAAGAAGAAGGAACATCCCTAAAGGGAAAACATCCCTGGAGGACATCTGATACTTGGACCAGTCTGGGCTGAGCACAGTAAATGGTAGGAAAGATAAGAGGTCCCAACTTCAACTAAACCCTGCCCTCATCTCCATCTGGCAGACTCCAATATATATCTTCAGTATTATTTCGGTTTGCCTCTTTTAAAAAGACTTTGTTTTTATCCTTCTTACAGTCATCTAATTATGCATTTTCCTTTACTGTACAATCAGAACTTTTTCTCTATTTGGTATTATTGCTGTGGCCACTGTTTCTTTTCTTCTTTCTGAGTGTTATTCTAGATTGCCTCTCAGGAAAAGTTTGCCTACTGAAATGACCCCCAAATAAATTGGAAGAGATGGTTATACCAACAGATATATAAATCACAACAACAAAAAATGGAAGAAATACGAAAAAGCAAGGCAAACCCCTACCTCCCAAAGCTCATAACTTCTCAAATACTGAATATAAAGATGCTAGAATGCTTGACATGCTGGACAAAGACTTCAACATACCACATTTAAAATTATCAATGACTTCACAGCAAATTCAAACAAGCTGACAAATTAAATTAGAAAATCAATCCAGGACATGGCTAAGAAAGTCAAAAACGTAAATGAGAAAGAAGGCAACATGGATAAGAAATACAACTACTCAAATTTTGAAGAAAAAAAATTAAAAATACTGGAAACGAAAACCTCAATGAATCAAATACAAAACAGTAGAAGGAATAACCAATGGACTAGATCAAGCAGAAGACAGTGTATAAGAGATGGAAGACAAAGTCAAGGAAATCCTACAGTCAAATAGCAATAAAGAAAAATAAATATATTAAAAGCCAGATGAGGCTGGAGAGCTGGCTCAGTGGTTAAGGACACTGGCTGCTCTTGCAGAGGACATGGATTCGGTTCCCAGCACCTACGTGGTGGCTAACAGCTGTCCCTAACTCCAGTTCCAAGGTATCCAACACCCTCTTCTAAACTGGAATTATGGAAGGTTATTAGCCATCATATGGGTGCTGGGAACTGAATCCAGGTCCTCTGCAAGAGCAGTTAGTGCTCTTAATCACTAAGCCATCTCTCTAGCCTGGATTTATTTATTTTTAAATTACAAGTATGTGTCTGTGTCTGTGCCTGTGTGGGGTTATGCACCTGTGAGTGCAGGTGCTGGTAGAGGTTAGAGGCGCCCCCGGAACTGGTGTTACAGGTGGTTGCAAGTAAGTAACAGGAGGTGGGTCCTTGGAACCAAGCTGGTCTTCTGCATGAACAGCAAGCTCTCCTAACCACTGAGCCATCTCTCCAGGCTCAATGTTAATTCTTTATCTTAATATATATTTTTGAAAAATACTAATTTATCACTCATGGTAGTTGACTTCTTTCTAAAATCAATTTATGCAACCTTTACAAGTATAGATGTTAAAATATTTAGCAAATATAGCATAGCTGGTGTGTAGTTCTGTGTGTGAACTCCTGAGGAGGTAGAGTGGAAATGCCCTTGGATTAGGACAGACTGGACTACATGGCCTTTAATGTTCAGGGCCAAAACTCCGCGACTATTCTCAGCTTGTGCACAGATTAAAATATTATAAAGCGTTTGAAAGCAACTGCAGGACTCGGACGAGCAGGTCTCCATTCTGGTGGGTCATTTCTTGGGTTCTGATCTCTGGCCCCTGGGCGAAGAACAGATGAAATGTGTGAGCTGAAGACCTCTCCCCACCACTCTGCGGAGACGATGGCCTAGAAGGGGTGTTTGTCTATAACGAAGTGTGCTCTCAGCTGTGCCGCGGTGGGAATACACAGAAAGTGGCCAGGTACCAGGAAGAGCAGGGGTTGAGCATGCCGAGCCTCAGGGCCCAGGCTCTGCCAGGCGCCTTCCTCCTGCCGAAGCGTGCAGGTTTGGTGCCCCCTACCGTCGCTTGCCTGCAGAGACAGACATCCATGCCCTGGAGGTTTGCCATGGGCCGCTGCAAATGAGCATTAGAAGAGCCCTAGGAGCACAGGAGCTTGCAAAACTGCACCTGGAACCTCAACTGTGTACAGGCCACCACTGTTAACGAACTGAGTGGCATGATTCTGTCTCCACTTCCCATCCCACCACACAGTTTACCTGAGATTTTTCAAAAGACCAGGACCAGGGAGGAAAACTCCAAGCCTCTTAACCACTAACACTTACCTGCAGAAGCCCCAGTTGTCTCTGGGGGCCTCCAGAGCAGAATTAGCTTCTGCACCAACTCCAGGTGTCTGAGCTGAAGCAGGGAAGCATCTAAGTATTCCTTAAGGAACAGCCAGTCCTACTTGTAGTGAGCTGGGAATGGCATGAAGGGATCCAGGCTAAGGACTGGACTGTTGTCAAGGAGCTTTCCATATTTAAAAGAGAGAGAGAGAGAGAGAGAGAGAGAGAGAGAGAGAGAGAGAGAGAGAGAAAGAGAGAAAGAGAAAAGGTAAATGGTCAGTAATATTTTCTGCCATTTATTGAGTTCAGCAATTTGTCGTTATCTCCAAGCAATACTGCAGGCTAAAAACTGCTCCAGTACGGATGGGAAGACCCAGGTTCACAGAGGCCAGTGGACATGGTTAACAGCAGAACCCAACATCTCCAACCTAGGCTGCATGACCCAAACCCCTGTCCACTCACACTGCACTCTTACCCACATGGGGTAAGTGGTCAGCTTAAGCGTAAGAGGCAGGTGAACAGGTCTGATGGGTAGTAGGGTGGGGTGGGGTGGAATGGGGAATACTGGAATGTTTTGTCTCTTTTCTTTTAAAAACAAACAAGATTCAGTGCTGGAGAGATGGCTCAGCAGTTTAGAGTACTTGTTTCTCTTCCAGAGGATCTGAGTTCCATTCCCCCATGTCAGTTCACATCTGTCTGTAACTCCGCCTTCAGGGGATCTCGTGCCCTCTTCTGACCTCAGTAGACAACTGCACACATGTTGCACACAGACACCAGACACACATAGCATCTTTTAAAAATGGCTTAAAGTCCACATAAATTGGTAGAATGTTGTTAAGGTTGGTGTAGAGCCTTCGCCCAGCATTCACATGGCCCTGTGTTCAATTCACTGCACTGCCAAAAACAAAGTCTAAAATTCTTGTTAAAAATTGTTAACTGTGAAAGTGTTGAGAGTTGCTCATTTTGGAAATGAGCACTCTCCACAGATCTGCATGTGAAATCATGACAGCAGCCCACCCATTGAGCCATCACAGAGCCTCACTAGCAGCCCAGGCCTCACTCTGCATGAGCAACCCCCAGCTAATATAGCAGCTTTGGGGACTTCTCTGAGCACTTTGCAAACACAAATTAACTGCACTTCCTGTCACCTCTTAAAAGATGGAGGAGTACGTTACAGATTGGTAGAGAGGATGTCTTGTCTGACCTCACACCAGCAGCTTCTGGCTGAGCTGAGAATGCAGCTCTGAGACTGACAGGCTTGGCCTGAGCAATGCCGAGGCGGCATCTCTCCAAGTGCTGGGCTGTACCAGCTTCTGGATGTAGTGAGAGTAGACATCAGCCTCCCCGTCTCCACATTAAGCTGTATCTAAAGATGTCCTTCCACACATAAATGAAGATCTTCAGGAACAGCCCAAACCATAACCTCTGACTCCTTATTTCACATATCCAGCCGGGCTTGTGAAAATGCTGGGCGTAACGTGTAATGAAGCAGCCCTCTTCCCGTGGTCACCTCAGGATAAGGCTGAGTAGAGGAGGACACCTGTCCATATGAGACCTCCACTGTTGGGGGCTTTGTGAGAAGTCTGGTCTGTACGAAACCAGGACAGAGGCCACCTACTCCACATTCTCATGAGTGTCTATGAGCTCTGGTTGTGCAGTCCTGGACCTGCCCATCTTACATTCTTATCTGCCCCATCTGTGACATCAAGGACAAGGATTGGCCAACGTACTATAAGTTCTGGCCCTCCTCTTTCACCTCAGTTCTTAGTCTTACATCTACAGCTCCTAACAAATTTAACTTTGTCTCATTCCCACTGAACTGTTCTCTCCCCACCCCCACCCCACCCCCATGGCTGGAAGATAAAGTCTAAGATCTTTTGCCTATAGCAAGAGGCCACTGGTTCAAACAGATCTGATTTCTGTCACTAATAACCAATAGCATAGACTTCGTAAGTTGTAGAGAAGAGACATTTATTTTGATCCAAGGGTAAGGGCCACATCTGGTGACAGTCTGCTTACTGCAGAGTGGGAGGAAGCACAGGGCATCACATAGCAAAAGACAAAGTGCATTCAAGGGACAGAGCCCCCTGCCAATGTGACCTATTAACCAGATTATTGCATGAGTATATTAACCCACTTCCAGAAGATCCTGCCTCATTCTACCTCCTAATATCTTAGAATTTCACAAGGGAGGAACCATATTCAAACTATGGTACAGGGGCAATTCCTTGTAGAGCATCTGCAAACAGTTGAGAGGGAATGTTTGGTGCTCCATTGCCAAATTTGAACAAGGCAGAATGAGGGCTCAGTGGTTAGGAGATCTGGTTATTTATTCTTCCAGAGGACCTGGATTTGGTTCCCAGCACCATATGATGGCTAACAACCATTCATAATTCCAGTTCCAGGGGATCCAATGCCCTCTTCTGGCCCCTGTGGGCATTGCACACATGGTACACATATATACAGACAAAACATTCATACACATAAAAAAATAATAAAATATATTTAACATTTTTTAAAGGCAGGATAAGAAGCCGAGCCAAGTGGCAAAGAAAAAGAGAGTTTCAAAGTGCAAAAAGGCCTTGGAAGTGGAACAAGAGCCAGACCCGAAACCCAGAGTCAGTCCCTAATTGACTTATGTGGTTTCCTGAGCCAAAGGCAGAATGTTCTGGGAGACATCACCACCTTCTCAGATCCCTTCCTAGGTGGGCTGACATGGGCCAATGACACTAAGGACAGCTGGAGGTATCAGTATGATTCCTCAGGCTGGATATATCCCAGCAGGCCAAGATGAAGCATTGCTACAGTCATGGGTGAGGGAACATATCAGTAACAAAGCCAAGGCAGACCCAGCGCAGCAGCAGCACACTCTCGAATATGGACGCACCTGTGGCAAGAGCCTTCATTGTCCCCTGGTGGTTACAGGATCCAAGAAGGGTTGCAGGAGGATTATTCTGGCAGCTCTTTGGGGCAGGCAGATTACTTGGGAGAGATGACAAGAAACCAAAGGACCAGGAGTAGAAGCCTGTACTTTGGAATGAAGGATGACACAGGAGGGCTACATGGAATTCAGGCCTGGGTTCCTGTGGAGGGAGCATGAGCAGTCAGGAGGAGGGATAGTCACAGCCAACAAACAGTCACTCAGCTTCTCAGCTTTTGTTTAGCATGAAGTTTGTCCAACAGTAGACATCATGGACTCACTCCTCTCTTCTCAATGCAACAAAGTTTGCCTCTGTCTTGATTCTACACCATTAAACTATGCTACTCTACAATAAAAATCTTATTTATAGCTGTGTTTGGTGATGCACACTTGCCATCCCTCAGTAATCCTAGTTAGAGGTCAGCCTGGTCTACATATCAAGTTCCAGGCCAGCCAGGGCTATACAGTGAGACCCTGTCTCAAAAAAAAAAAAAAAAAAAAAAAAAAGCGCCCAAAAACAACAAACAAAAAGGAGGATGGGGGAGCTGGAGCAATGGCTCAACAGTTAAGAACACTTCCTGTTCTTCCAGAGGACCTGCACCCACATCAGGGGGTTCACAGCTGCCTATATCTCCAGAGGATCCAACACCCTCTTCCCTGCAGACACACAAACATACACACACACACACACACACACACACACACACACACACAAATAATTTAAAAAACAAGCAAACAGAACAAAGAAAAAGTCTTATCTTCAGACCCCTAGGTTCTAACACTATACCTCACATTTAATAAATAAAGCCTCACTGGTGAGAATGCATGACTATATTTGATAATGACTAACCCACAGATGACCAGTGGGAGAAGTTAAACCATATTTTGGAGGATACCGAAGGAAGAGTATATTTGGTAATGTAAGTAATGTGGAGTTGTTGAAGTTTTATGAGGAGAGAAATCTGATGGGACCTGTGCTTAAGAAACTAAACTGGCTAAGATGGCTGAGCAGACCAAGGCTGGAAGGATCTGGAAATGAGATCAATAAGCCAGAGCAAAATTCTATCATAAAGGGTTCCATCACACATCATGATGGCCCTTGACCCCAGTCTAGAGCCTGGAAGCTAAATCCATGACCAATGTGCCTCAGGAGTTCCAATTAAGATGCACACAAACACAGTACAAAAATCCAACTCTGCTAGTTTAAATATTTCTGTGTTCACTGGAAAAGCCCACTCTTGGAAACGCCAAGAGCACTTGCAGCTCTCCCAAGTCAGAGCTGGTGCCAGGTTGTGAGTTTGAAGAGGCTCACATCTGGCTTTAATGACCACTATCTAAAAAGAAACACATCTACAGAATCAAAGAGAAAGAAAAAGCTCATGCACTTGACAGGAGAGAGGGGTATGTTTTATCTCCAATCATTGAACTTCTGTTTTATTAATTTCCTCAATGTTTCCAAGCACATTTCAGGCCTGGATTCACATGAAGTTTACGTGTACCAGAAAGTGGGAGCCAAAGATGGAAATGCCTCTCATTCATTGCTGGGTGTGGCAGATGGCCCTTTCCTGATATTGAGGGGAATAGACTTGGGTTTCAGAGGGAAAAAAAGCCTCTAAAAACAACAAGGAGTCATCCAGGATCTGCAGACATGCTTAGCTCTTGGCAGGCAGCACCCAATTCATTTGTAGAATATAAACAGCATTCCTGAGCAAGGATGGGGTCTGGCTCATCAGCAGATCCCCACAGTACAGTGCAGTTAATGTCCTGGAATGGGAACATGTGTAGATTCAGCTTAATGTAGAATCAGCCTAATGAGAAATCACAATTCATTTCTGTTCTGTTTTGTTTGTTAAGCTTTGGGTTTTTTCAGAAACAGGATCTCACTATGAAGCCAAGGCTGGCTTTGAACTCACAAATCCTTTTGCCTCAGCTTTCTGAGTGCTGGGATTACAAGTGTGTGCCACCACACACTTTGAGACAACTGAAGTCTAGGTTCTTGAGGTATAAATATAAATTGGCCTCCCACAATGTAAGCCTATGGGGTTTCTGCAGTTCAGCAGGAATCCCACCATGGAATGAGACAACAGGCACTTGCTTTATGCAGCAGAGCAGGGATGAGTGTTAATTTTTGGATTAAGACTGCATTAGAGAAGCTGGGGAGATGGCTCAGCTTGTTTGTTGCAAACAAGCATGAGGAACTGAGTTCAAATCCCCCAGATGAAAAGCTGGGCATGGTGGCATATACCTGTCATCCTGGCTCTGAAGTGACAGAGACAGGTAGATCCTGTAACTCACTGGCCAGCTAATCTAGCTGAATCAGTCAGCTCCAGGTTCAGTGAGAGACCCTGCCTTGAAAAATAAGGTACTGGTATACCTAGTATCAACCTCTGGCCTCTACATGCATAAACACACACACACACACACACACACACACACACACATACACACACACAGGTACGTACACATATTTAAGAAAAAGAAGACTATATTACATTCAAAGCCCTTTAGTTTAACTATGTTGTCATGTCCTAATTGGTAACTTGGTCTAGAACACCTAATATCATAATATTTTGATATTGTGTATTATATACCAGAGAACTTATGGCCTAGGCACTATTTTGATTACCTCAGAACAATTACTAAAGGTAATACTCATGACAAGTCCCACATAATACTCACCCCATCCTCACTTACAATTGAGAATACTGAAGCACAGACTGGATGATTTGCCCAGGGTCATTGCCATTAAGGGGCAGTCTCAAGATTTGTACCTGATCTGTAGCGCTCCATATTCCACATCATAGCAGCAACACTGCCCCTCATATACACCTGTTTCTGGGTTGCTACACCAATTCTGTTTGATCTGTTGCAGTTGTTAGCACGTTTGCTTGGCACATTTTTTTATTCCTGGTACCTCCCTTGCTTATGCAAGAGTGCTTCCTATTTAGATAATGAAATTAATGAGAAACTGTGGCCATTTTTCTCTAGTCCAATGATGGACAGAACTGATTTGGTGAACCCATATAAAAGCCTAATATAAAAAAGGATTTAACCATTGTGGAAAAAAACAACCAAGTTCATTTCCTAAGAGTAGCAGATAGACATGGGGCTGCTGGTTCCCCTCTGATCCTAGCTCCCCTGAAAGGACTAATCAGATCTAACCAGAAACAATGCTCTTTTCATTCTTCTACTTCCCCACCTGCAAACGCTCCATGGGGTCAAACTCAAGACTGAACCCCAGCCCCCAGGGCAGCAGAGTTGACAATTCAGGACAGACCCTCTATTGCTGGGGTCAGGAGTAAGGCATTATAGAACAGCGCCTTGGTAGCTGGCAGAGCCAAGGCTGGGCTGGATAGCAGAAGAGGGAAGAGGGAGGAGGGACTGTGCCGGCTTCCCCCACTGCCTGGAGTCCTGGA
Source organism: Nannospalax galili (assembly GCF_000622305.1). Classification (NCBI taxonomy): domain Eukaryota; kingdom Metazoa; phylum Chordata; class Mammalia; order Rodentia; family Spalacidae; genus Nannospalax; species Nannospalax galili. The sequence goes on along the minus strand of NW_008359963.1, from coordinate 345,240 downwards.
CAAAGAGGTGTGACTGTATGCAAGTGAGTACACATGTGTGTGACCAGTGGGAATGTGGCACTGTCTGATGATCACATCAACACCACCTCACAGTTCATTTCTAGTTTAACACGAGTTGCCTTTGGTATAAAGGAATTCCATTCCCAAGAGATTCAGTAGGACTGAAAGATTTGTTTCCCCCAAACCATTACAGTTCCAAATTCTATAATCAAGACTCCTTAAAATGAAGAAAAAATGCCTGTGAACCTTGACCACAAGGTTATTCCTACTGGGGGAGAAAAGGGGAGTGTGTTTTTAAAATAGCAAATAAGACTAGGCCCTTAAGCCAATCATTTCAAGAGAAATAACCAAACTTTGAGAGCAATAGATCACAGGATCAAGGTGCTTCCAGTTAAAGCTCTGGCCTGTTCAGAGTACTTTGCACCTGCAGATTTTAAAAAATCGATTGGCAGCTTATCAGTTTTACCAAGGATTTGTATGGTGTCAGTGTAAACAGCAAATAAAATTCAAGTTTAGAATCTGTTTTGAAAGGTATAATAATATAAATAAAAAGAAACAAAATCTTAGAGACAAACCAACCTGAGTTGGTATTCCAAGGCTGGCAGGAAGATAGCCATGGTCTAGTTATCATTTTGAGCTTGTTTCTCATTGATTGAATGAATAATTATGTCTGCTCCAGGAATTTGATTTTCTTAGGATAGTTAATTGAGATAACAGGGAAAGTGCCCAGGACCATACAAAGTAAGTCTTCTATAAATATTAGTCCCCTCCCCTATAAAATATGAGAAGCATTGTTATTAAGTAACAACATTGTGCAAATCTGCAGACAGCCAAGCTGAGGGGGATGTATTCAAGGCATTTACTGAGCATGTACACCAAGATTCACGATATGGTGGGAAGTAAGAAGGTGGATCATTTTAAAGAGCTAACACACTTTGTTCAGAGAGGCAGGACGTTCATATGAATCACCCAGGAACAAACTACTAAACTTCCTCCATGTATCTTCACACTTGCACCACCATCCAACCCTTCATATCACCTCTTCAGAAGCAGAGTCTTCTCTGGTTCTCCTAATACCCAGTGAGGGAACTATTGCTATCCCATTTCCCAGATGAATAAACTGAGGACTCGCAGGGTTAAGTTACTTACCTAATGCCACAAACCTCTAGGTGAGCTTTGATT
>NW_008359963.1:333577-343915 GCF_000622305.1 Nannospalax galili | reverse complement strand
TAGCAGGAAGACTGTCGTCCATTAGAATCTACTTTGATTGGAAAATAGCATTAGTAGTTTTTTTTTTTTTTTTTTTTTTTTGGTTGCTTGTTTTGAGTCGGGTTCTCACTGTGTAGCTCATGATGGTCTGAAACTTGTGTGGCCCAAGCTGGTTTGGCAGTCGTGATCCTCCTGCCTCAGCCTCCCAAGTACTGGGATTACACTACACCCAGCTTCTAAGTAGGCACTGAACTCAAGCAGTATGATTTGACACATGACAACCCAGTCATAGGACTCAGAGGAAAAATAACATGGATAACCCATCTCCTAGAGGAATTGAGTTGGACCCTAAAGGAGAAGCGGAGATGGACCTGGTGGTACAAGCCTATAATCCTACCTATTCCAGAGGTTAAGGCAAGAGGATACCAAGTTTAAGGCCTTCCAGAGCTACAGGGTGAGTTCAAGGCAAAGATGTGAGCTGGCAGAGGGAAGAGAGAGGAAATTGAGTAGATCTCAGAAGTAGCCTCCTTCCCACCCAGAGGCCCCAGAACTGGGGGGTGGAGGGAGTCCCCTTAGAAAATAGGACTGGGGCCCAGAGTTTCAGCCTGTCTGCACTCGAGTAACATCCTACATTTCTCAGGAACAAGCCACAGTTTACAAAACACTTGCACAAAAATGACCCATTTGACGTTGAAGACAGGCAACAGTGTTGGGCAACTTAGAATAAATCCTGCCCTGATCTGAGTTCCTTGCCCGCTCCGCGAGGCCCAATGAGGATGATTCTGTTACTGTCCCGCCCAGATGAGGAAACAGAGGCCAAGGTCAGCTGACGTGTGGCAACAGTAGGGTTGGAGGCAAGTATAATTCGCTGAACCATGGTCCTCCAATAACCTGCTTAAGAAGCCGGGCAAGTTAGTTTCTGCCCATTTCTCAGATGAGAGCAAGGCATTTGTAGGTTCACTTTGCTCACGATTAGACCAGGCTTCCTAGCACTGCGTGCCCATTCTGCACCCTCTCCCAGGCCTGAAGGGCGCAGTCCAGGCGGCGCGCACTGCGAGTCAGCGGAGGCGACCGGGCCAGAGGACACACCCGAGGGCCTGACTATCTCGGCTGCAGGGCTGCGCTAGGGCAGGGACACTCCCTGACCCGGCACCCGGTTCCCTGTGCAGTCCTCAGGGTTGTGCGAGAACAAGATTAGGAGGGAGCCGCCCTGCGCAGGCCCATGTGTCTAGATACCCTCCGTGTGGCACTGGCTGCAGAGGGCGACGCCTTGGCCTAGGGCTGGTGACACCTCCTCACTAACAGTGACTAGGGAGGGAGGCGGGGTCCAAGCTCCCAGGACCCAAACAAGAGGAAGGAAATGAACGCTTGGGATGGTGGCAGACAAAAGAGAAGGCCGACGGATGGAGGGCCAAAAGCAGCGGGGAGAGAGAGGGGCTCAAGGGGCTGTGCCCCGATGCCCAGCAGGTGCGAGGCCGAGCCCCGGGCCCTGCCTGGCAATTGCTGAGAGATTGCACAGAATCAAATGCCAAGCGAGGTTAGTACATCGTGTCCTAGGTGCTGCGTTGGATTTTAATACAGAAAAAAAGCCGCCCTCCTTCCTGCCCTCCTCCCACGGAGGGGTTGGCCGGGTCCTGGCACTTCTCCTGTCCCCGCCCCGCGCCCTCCCCAGTCTCCAGGGCGCTGAAATCGGTGCCCAGCGGAGCCTCGGCCCTCCCCCTTCTCGCTCCGCAAGTCCCGGCCCATCACCCGAGCCTGGTCCCGCCCGTCAAACCGCATACTTTCACCATCTTCTCACCCTTTCCTCCACCCTTCCCGTCTCCCCCGCCCTGTCCTCGCCACTCTGATGATTTTTAAGTCCACCGCTTCCTTTCGGTGGCTGCAGAGGGATAAAGAGCTCTCCCTCCTGTTTGCCAGTGTTTAAATCGCTTCTGAAAACACCCAGTGGTAAAGACAATAAAAGCGGACAGTCTTCCACTGTTTCGACAGGGAAGTGGGCGGGGTGACCCGGTGATTTCTGGACTCCACCCACCTGCCTCACGCCCACCGGCTGTCTTCTGGGTGGAAGGCACACGGGTGCCACCCTTGTCCCCTCCCCCCACCTCCTCCCGGAGCAGGTCGGGCAGGCAAGCTGCATAGGCCTACAGGAAGGCTTTTCCATCCCCTCCCCCAGTTAGGAGACTCTGGAGACCAGTCTCCACACCGCAGGCTCTCAACTCCTGTGCCCTGTGCACTGCGCCTGCCAAGAGCCCAGGCTTTCTACTGGCAGGCTGCCCTATTCCCTCATCTCCATGCCCACCACTGACCCTTCCTTAGCCAGCTTCCTTCCCACAGACAACTTCAACTACTGTCTCACACCACCAATATACCCTAACAGAGCTTGATTGAGGCCCTAATTTCCGGGTCCTCCGGCCAATAAAACTGCTTGACTTCCCCCAACTCTGAGGATCCAGGACTACCTTTGTCTCTGGCCCATTCTCTCCAGTACTCTGGGAGGCTGCCCACAGCTGGTACCCTAGGGCAGACCCTGGCAACCATCCTCCCCCAGTGATCTGGGACTCTGCCCACAGCTAGTACCCTAGGGGAGGCCCTGGCAACCATCCTGAACAGGGAGAGCCCCCTGCCCTCCGCTATACTCCTTAATCCACACGGCCTGGCCACAGGAAGGCTCAGTCATGCCTCTGCCCTACTTCCCTCTAATCTCAATGGCCTGTAACAGGACCTCATCTTCCAGGAAAGTATCAGGCTGCAGACAGATTTCTGCATAAAACATTACATGCTAGAGCAAAAAATATGTGTGTGCAGTTCCCCCCACCCCCTCTTTGGTATGGATGGAACCTAGGGCATCACAGATGCTACACAAGCACTCTACTGCTAAACTGTTCATGGCAGCAGGCCTAAGACACACACCCACACTGCTGCATGCAGCAGTTTAGAGAATTCTTTTCAGAGATCTCTACTCAGGTAAAGGTGGCATTCTTAATGTCACTACAAAAAAGAACTTCAGGACCAGCTTGTATGTTCAGGACAAGCCAGCATGAAGCAGAGCTGGAATTTATTGAGATTTTAACATAGACTTCAGCACAGGGGTTAAAAGAAAGAGAGGGCTCAGGCATAGTACACACCCAGCTGCAGGTGTAGGTGTCTCAAAGGAGAGTCTTACTTAAGCAACTTAGTAGTGGCCATAGATATAATTTTGGTAGTGCCCAAGTTATACCTCAAAGGGTTGCTAAGAAACCTTCTCCCACCCCTTTTTGAAAAGGGGGATTAAAGTGTGGTTCCAAGGCACCTTGGATGAGATTGCAATCAGAAAGCCAGTAAAGCCGTGAGCCCCCAAGGTTGCACAAGAGAGTTAAGACATGTCCTTTACTATAAACTGGGTTTCTGTTGAGATTCCTAGAAAATTGCAGGTTTATAGCTAGGAAAGGAGAAAAGCCACGTCTGCTCAGCCTTAACCATGGCTCACTAACATTCTTATTTGAAACACCTCTATATAAAAGAAATAGTCTTTACGTAGGCAGTCTTCACAGCAAATTTTGTTAACTGTGCTGGAATTCTTGACACAGCTGGAAAAAACACTTTAGACTCCAATATAAGAGATACCTTTCCCTTCTCTTGTCCCCTTAATTTTCTGTCTTCTTATCATGTCTCAAATACATCCTCAGCCCATGAGAAAGATTCTAAAGATTGTGTTTGTTTGTTTGATACAAGGTTTCAAGTATACACTACTGGCCTCAAACTCCCTATATATGCAAGGATGACCCTGAACTTCTGAACCTTCTGCCTCTCCCAAGTGCTAGGATTATAGATGTGCATCAGCATGCCTGGTTTATACTGTGCTGGTGATTGAACCCAGAGCTTCACGTACGCTACCTAGACATTCTATCAACTGAGCTAAGTGCTCAGCCCCCTACTTTAAAAAGTGACTTGCACAGTTAGCTGTCAATAATGATTACCCATGACCACTTACATACTACTACTTGTAAAGCCCCCCAACAACGAACAAGTACGAATCCCCCTGCCTCAAGAGTCTTTCTGTTCATTCAATGGAGTTGAATATATAAGTAGCTGAATATAAAGAAAAGCAAAATCGAACTAGAGATTGTAGTTCACTGGGAAGCTGAAGGCCCTGAGTTCATCTCTAACACTGCCAAAAAAGGAAACCAGAATTAAGAAATGCCATGATGCACAAGAAAGAATCAGGGTGTGCTTCAGGGAGTAAGAGAATGGAAGGCTGATATTCCCACCAGAGGAACAGACACAGTATCTAGGCAGGTCCTGAGCAGAGCTATAAAGCCTGGGTAAAGGGAGAAAATAAGTCAGAGTGAGGTCCAGGAGGTCTCACAGGATTGCAAAGCAGCCTATGAGAAAACCATGTTGTTAAAGAGCACCCCCCCATTCCCAGCCTACTAGAAGTGACACAACACAGATGCACTCAGAGTGACTAAGGGTGACCTGTAGTTCATTAGAGCACTAAAACACACACCCCTACATGGAGCTTTAAGATGCTAATGAGGCATGTGACACACAACATTGTATGTAGAACTACATGGAACATGCAACATGCATGGAAAAGCCTGTGACACACAAAAGTTATACATAGAACTACATGTAATATGTAGCATGCATGGAAAAGTCCGTGCTAGGCAAATGACCCAAAAAGCCCTCATCCTATGTGCACATTGCTTGGAGCTTCTAAACTTTTTCTCTTCTCCTGCCTGCCTATTCCTTTGGAACTATTCCTTAACAAATGCTCTCATTTGTTTACTATTTACTATCCTTGAGTTTGTCCAATTTCTTGTTCCAGGACAGAAGGAACCTGGAGCTCCTTTGGTGTGCCCACTGAACCCTGGTATGCACTGACATCACTAGCAACCTATGATCAGGGAAGCAGGTTATGGGACCCCTTTACCTGTTCTCCATGTGGTCACATGAAATGGGCACTTAGAATGTGCTCTGTTAGTCTGCTACAGGAAGCAGTAGGAGGGAAGTCAGGCCTGGATGCTTCCTCGGCCTCCCACCCTCTTTCCTGAAACCCCAGTATGCACATGGTTATCCTCTCCATCCTATCCTGCTATAAGGGAAAACATGCAGCAGGCAACCATTCAATATAGTCATTTCACTGACCACAGGGATTAGCACACAGGGGTGAACATGATGTATGTACCATCTATGCAATGGGACTGAAGATCAGCTAGGAATGCTGAGGCAAAGTGATTCTTCCTTCAGAGACAAAGAAGCACAGAGCCTGAGCTGCTGCCAATCATTCTGAGACCATGAGAATCAAATAAAAAAGAATGTGGCCTTGAAGAAACTGAAGCCCAATCTGATGTTGGGCTTTTTTCTTTTTTAACCCGAAAATAAATAAATCCCTATTCATAATTGCAAGTCAGTTCAAGCTCTCCTTTACCTTTCAGTTTCTTGATGTTCAAGAAATGACCATAATCAGTACAACAGTATAGTAAGAAACGTGGAGCATTCAAAACAATGGTGAAACTAGAGCCTCTCTAAAGGGTGAAGCAATGAACGCTTTTCTTTGCCCCATGCCAAGGTGTTGAACTTTATGTATACAGTGGGAAGCTCTACTCAAAACAGCTGAAGAGGGAGAGTGGCGTAGCTGAGTTTATTTTAGGGAAATAACTCTGATGGCAGGATGAATGATAGCCCAAAAAAGGGGGTTGAAGCAAAAAACTGTTTTGATTGGTAATGAGTCATCTTAGGCATCTTATCAAACCTCCCCAGAGGCTAATAGCCTAGAGTAGGCTGCAGTGGGCCAGTTGACCACCTCCTTCAGTGACACCTTATCAGTGCCAAGGGCCTTTCCCTCAAGTTGAGGGCTTGCAGTAACAGTGAAGAGGCCAAACCCAGTGCTGCTGTTCCTCATGGAACACGTACTTAGAAGCTGCTTTTGCTAAAAGGCTTGGGCTCAGGAGACGAAAGCAGGATGGCGGCCTGGCACCTCTGCCTTTGTTTATACCTGTGATTGAGTCACCCACTTACCTCTGCTGGTTGGCATATTAATCACTCTAAAAGTGTATGTCTAACCCATCTCATCCTCCTTCAAAGCAGTAGGCACAGAGATAAGCCACTGTCCTAAACCTGAAGTCACCTTGGATTCCAGGAACAGGGAAAGTTGCCAAGACAGACCATCCCTGGAAGATGGCATTACCCATGAGCCAGGGCTGAATCCTGGAGCAGAAGTGATCATCTGGCATAAATAGATAGATCCATGAACAGAGGGTTCCTTCTTCTTTCTGAGTATTTTGTAGAACCAGCACCGAGACAACGATCAACCAACAACGTCCGTCCCAGGATTGTGCCATTATCCACTTACCCCTGCCCCACTCCTCTATTTAAATCCAAAGCTCTGTCAGTACCCCAGAGTCACTGGACCCTTTATCTGTTCTTCTTCTCAATGTGGCCACATTGACTAAATCTTCTGTCTCTCCTTTTCCCTGTAACTTGTCTCCTCCATGGGTGCCTTGGGGACAGGTGGTAGAGTTTAGTCTGCTCTGGTTGTCTGAGCTCTCAGAATTTTTCCCTAAAAACTCCAAGAATACTCTGGGGGTGACCAGTTACTTTTGACATTTCAAGAAGCAGGAAATTTTTAATTTTTAAAATTTATTTTATGTGTATAAGTATTTTGTCTGCACGTACGTAAGTGGATCACATGTGTGCAATGCCCTTGGAGGGAGGTCAGAAGAGGATGCTGTATCCCCTAGACCTAGAGTTGTGAGCTGCCATGTGGGTGGTGGGAATTGAACCTGGGTCCTCTGCATGAGCAGCAAATACTCTTAACCACTGAGCCATCTCTCCAGTCCCCCAAATTTTTATTTATTTGTAAAAATTTTTAATTATTATTTATCGGGTTTTAAGTGGCGCATGCCTTTAATCCCAGCACTGGGGAGGCAAAGGCAGGTGGATCTCTGTGAGTTCAAGGCCAGCCTGGTCTACATAGTGAGTTCCAGGACAGTTGGGGCTACAGGGAGACCCTGTCTCAAAAAGACCGAAAAAAAAAAAGAAAGAAATATTTTTATGTGCATGTATTTTGCCTGCATGTATAAAGTGTACCATGTGCCCTCAGAAACCAGAACAGGACATTAGATCCCCTGTAACTAGAGTTACAGATGGCCGAGAGCCACCTTATACGTGTTAGGAACCAAATTCAGGTCCTTTGCAAGAGCAGTAGTGCTCTTAACTATTGAGCCATCTCTTCAGACCCTATTTCTTTTTTTTTTTTTTTAATTGAGACAGAGTCTTCCTGTGGCCCTAGCAGGCCTGGAATTTGCTATGTAGATCAGGCTGGCCTCAATCTCTTATTTAAAATTTTCAAACAATTCCTTATAGCTTTTATTAATGGATGTGGTGCATTCTCCTTCCCATCTTTTAGATAATTAGTTAAAATGACTTAGAATTGGCTTTGTTTTAGAATCTTGACTCCCCCATTACACCAGCTACCATTGTTGCACCCCTCCCTTGAGCCATCACTGCCCCCATTCCCCCGTGCTGTGTAGCACTATCACCCGGCTGTTCCCAACCCGACTCATTCCCTTATTCCAAGACGGCCTCCCACCTGCATGCCAAACTGTACCAATTACATAATTCTAGTTGCTTTCCTTGCCAGTTCCTGTTGTAAACTTCTGTAGGAATTTATTTAGTTTCATAAGAAACAAGAGCCCTGGCTCCCCATTTCTCTCCCCGGTTAAGTCCCTCCACATGGCTGAGGATGGGCAAGTGAGTCCTTCTGATGGTTTACTTCTAAAAATAGAAGCTTAAAACACACCCAGGAGGTTCCAATCCATAGTTCATAGGAGCTTCTGATTTCACTGGTTACTGGCTTCCTGGCTGAGTCACAGAGAACCAGGCCCAGCAGTAACTCATTAGTGTCATAATGACACCCCTGCCGCTGCCACCGCTATGGCTGCTGCTAGGCTCTCCAGTCTTCACGTAAGCTGGAGTCTCCCAGATAGGCAGGCAGCAAGGAACACAGGTCACATTGGGTTGGCCTTGTGGGCACCAAACCAAACCAGAAGCCAAGAGGACCAGGGGAACCTCCTCTGTCTCTATCTGCCACAGGCCAGAAGATCTCCCTTGAGTAGATTCCAAATGTTTTATTTTTATTTATTTATTTTTATTTAATAAGCACATAATTAGAAGCAGCATTTCATTACAGCTTTAACATATTCAGTAACAATTTCCAGAGCAAGGATACATATCTTTCAAAAGTGGCTGTAAGTTTTTGGGTTCACAGTTGAATTAATACAGTTATACAATATTGAACTCAGTATAAACCCTGTAAGACATAAAATTGAAAGAGTTTTAGCCTTTAAAGAAAATCTCCATTTTAAAATATGCTGTTTCCTACATTTTTTTTTCTTTTTGGTCTTTTTGAGATAGCTGTCTGGAACTCACTCTGTAGACCAGGTTGGCCCAGAACTCACAGAGATCCGCCAGCCTCTGCCTCCCGAGTGCTGGGATTAAAGATGTGCGCTACCATGCCCAGCTGTTTCCTACATTTTAAAAGTACTAAAGCTTAGATGTTTGCACGTGTGTCTTTAATGTCTATGTATCTGATGATTACTAGTCACAGTTACTTACACTCAGATTCTTGTCACCTGAGTATGGATATAAAGTCATCGGGTAGATTTCAATGGTAACGTTTATCACCTCTACTAATTAACATGAAGTAAATTTTTATGCTTCCTCCTCAAATTTTTTTTTGTTGATTTTTTGTGCGTATATCACACAGAACATCTCAAACAATCTTATTCATCTATATACCCACGTCCAAAACAGCACCCTCCCATAGCCTCCCCCCCCAAACCACCCACCCACTGGAGCCCATATACTCTGTCATCCCAGGTACTGTCTATTGTGTTGTTGGAACCCCCAGCCGTTCCTGTGTTTGTCCATCTGCTGAATCTAGTCAGCCTATCTAGAGATCCTTGTTTTAGGAAGATCTAGCAGCAATCACTTGTCAATATTCCTTTAAATACAATTGAGGTCTGCTGTTCATTTTCCCAGTTCTATGCCAGGTTACCGTCTGGGAGTTTTTGGGCCATGCTGGCCAGTAACTCAAAGGAAGGTATCTCCTGTCTGGCATTGTTTCTTGCTATGTGGCATTTAGCTATACATATGGACTCTTAAAAAATCATATTGACCCCATTAATCTTTGGTTATACATTCCTTTTGGGTGTTTAAAACCCTACAATTGGCCCAGATAAACCAATTTATTTTACTCCTAAGGTCATTTGAGGATCTGTTCCTCTGGGGTCACATGGGCTTGGGAGGAGCCCCTGGCTCCTTTCTTTTACCAGTTCCATCTATATGAAGATAAGTCAACGGTCCTACTCAACCATGGCTGGCTTTGCTTGGAAGCATGGAGGAAATGTTTCCTCTGTGTTGACCCTCCTCTTTGTAGACTGGACACTAGTTCAAGTCCATCTGGTGGGGTCTCCAGGGCCTCCTTGATCAAGAGGACAGGTGACTCACCACAGTTACAGGACATTTTGAGAGATGCTCATAGTCCCCTGGAATTTAGTTGACCTAGGAGGGCAAAGAGCAAAAACTGTCCTTTATGTCTCTCTGACCAAATTAGTATAGACCTCAAAGTATGTCTGTTAAAGATCCAATATTTGCCTAGACATATATTATATTCTTTGATCTAGTTTTATGTATAATTTGTCAGTAGGTTGTTGGACTAATATGGTTTGAACTCTGGTTTTTTAAAATTAGCTAGGCATTATTTATCTCTCACATTCTCTAACCCTTCCACCATGGTTTCCCCACTTAAGGTGCCCCCATTGTTCCTGTTTCTCCCTTAATAATACCCTTCTCCTATAGTCCTGCCTCTCTTGAGCTCCTTCTATTCCTTTATCCCCTAGGTTCCTTGTATAACCTTCCTCCCCCCTCCCCATAAAATAAACCCATTTTTATCCATATCTCCCTTATTAATATCTGTTTCCTACTATTCTTCTCTTTCAGATTCTTTCTTTTCCTTTACCTCCCTGATTCCTTTTCATTATCCTGGTTCCCATAGTTATATCTGGTTACATAATCACTTATCAGGATTTGGTGCTAGGATCCACATATGAGAGAGAATATATGATGTTTTTATGCTAGGCAAGCACTCTACCACTGAGCTAAATCCCCAACCTCAGAGTTTATTTATAGTAGAAGTTAAGATTGTCACAGATACAGACCTAGAATTGGGAGAGACGGCATATCTAAATTCATTACAACAGCATAATCTGTTCTAACCTGATACTTAAATCATTGATTTAATACCTTCAATATTCACAAATAATGTGTATTATCTAATATATAATGCATCTATTACAGGGATATATATATATATAA